>NW_020455721.1:3262156-3273279 GCF_003342845.1 Nothoprocta perdicaria
TCTTTCCCTTTTCTTCTTCGTCTTTCCCTTTTCTTCTTCGTCTTTCCCTTTTCTTCTTCGTCTTTCCCTTTTCTTCTTCGTCTTTCCCTTTTCTTTTTTTCTTTCTTTCATCCTTTCTTTTTTTTTCCTTTTTTTCCCTTTTTCTTTTTTCCTTTTTTTTTTTTTCTTTTCCCTACAGCCATCCTCTAAAGGATGAGAAGGTGGCACTTCCTCCATGGGCAGAAAGCAGAGCTCCCATTTCCCTCCCCCTCCATGCCATTAAAGGCGGGTGTTGTGCAGTGCCTGGGAGTTTGGTGGCTGCCCTGCCAGCTCCCGCTTGTTTGAATGGGGATGTCTCTGTTTCCACTCTCAATTCATTTTCAGACACTTTAGAAAGTTCTTTCCTGCAGGAATGAAGGGCTTTTCACTGTGTTCCAACAAGGTTTACAGTCTCTGCCAATGCTCCTAAACTTTTCTCATTCATTGTCTAAGTTTCCCACTGCTTTCAGCGGCGAGATTCCCACACTGAAGAATACCTGATTATATTTATTTAGTGAGTTTCAGCAAAACATCCTCAGGGGCCCAAAACGTGCAAATCCTGTATAACATTCATCATTACTTTCTTACTGTAAATCAGCATTTCACAAGAGAATAGAGTGATTTTTTTTTCTCAGAAGGGGAAAAGGAGATTCTTCCTGACTATAGTATATAATTATTTATATAGATCCACTCCCTCCATTAAATTCAGTGGATTTAGTACAAAAACTGCCAGCAAAAGCTAGCTATCCCCTCTGTGACCGAGCAGGACACACAGCCTGGGTTTAAACATCAACTTTTCACGCTAAAATTATTACTTTTAAACTGTTTCAGAGCACAGTCAGTTTGCACTGAGTTAAAGGGTCCCCCATGCATGAGCCAGACATGCTCTTCCACATCCTTCTTCCCTCCTCTCCCTCGCCCTGCAGCAGCTCTGGGACACAGAGCCTACACTCACAGCAGCCCCTTCACCTTGAGCTACTTGGTGTTTGCAGAGAGGAGAGGATGCGTAGCATCAAGTTGCACTATCAGAAATTTTTGAGAAAGTTTGATTAATTACAGTCTTGTGTTTTACTTCACCTGGCGTTTGCTGAGTAGCTACTTGTGGTCAGGCAGGAGGCCATGCCATTCTTTGCCATTCTTAGCATTATAACTTTATTTTATTTTATTTTATTTTATTTTATTTTATTTTATTTTATTTTATTTTATTTTATTTTGCTAATAAATTGATTTGGTGCATAACTGCTTGGGAAAGAAAAGGGAGGAAGAGGAGTCCAAACCTGTAAAGATTCCCTTGGAGCAGGGCAATGGCACCCCGTGAGCCTGCCTTCCTCCCTTGTTTAGGGCTCCTCTCCCCCAGGATGCCACAAGTCAATTTTCAGCCTCGCTCACATCCATCAGGTTTGGGAGCCTTACATGACACTTCCCCAAAAGTCCTGCTTCCTGGGCAAAACACATGCAGTCACCCACTTGGAAAGGGTGTTTGGTAGCTCTGCAGTGACATGAGCCAGAAAACAGGTGCACAATAAAATACAGAGTGTTCATGAAAAGGTCAAACTCAATGGATTTCTAAATCAATTAATCTGCTGCAGATTCGGACTGGAGATAATGCCAAAGCAAAGGGTCTGCAAAAGTCTTCCTCCCCCCGCCAAAAAAAAAACAGATTCCTGCAAAAGTCTGCCTGCTAAAATGTCTTGCACTGTAACATATAAAGACCAATGGCATCATTCACAGGTGTACAGCCAGGCATTAAGGGGGGAGATATGTACAGGACTCACAAACACTGGTTTATTTATCTGAGATTGGGCAGGGCACAAGAAGGCTGCAGTGTCAAACACAGACTCCTCTGGTTTGCTGGACACTTTGGAAACTGCAGGAAGTAAGCAAGCAGATAAGCTGGGTGTTTGTAAATATGAATTTAATGTGAGTGTCAAATTTTTCTTTTTTTTTTTTTTTTAATTGGTCAAGACAACATTTAAATCCAAGTGACCTGTAAGCTTTAACAGCTTATCGAGATTTTAAGAGTGCATGCTTCTGATGACTACTTCTGATGACTTTTTTAAGGGAAATTAATCTGAGCACAGTCCTTGCCAGTCAGGTAACTGCACGGAGAAGGAAATAAATCCCGTCGGATGGGGGAAGGCAGGACCCATCCTGAGAAACTCGCTCTTCCGAGCCCATTGATCATCACCTGCGCTGGACTCCATACAGCAGTTTAATCCTATTCTCCCCCTCAAAGGTTTCAAGCTTCTGCAAGATCCTGACTGCTCGGGAACAAAGGCTGGTATGTGGTTGCCTCAAAGGTCAGTCATTAACCTGCCCCAACAACAGTTTTAGGAAGATCAAGGCAAGGAGGAAAAACTCAGAAAAAGCACTTTCACTTTGGAATGAATTGTTCAAAACGCCCTTATACACTCGGTTTTATTCCCTTTCAGCTCAGCACTTTTTAGTTCCTGCACGTATTTATTTCTCATCGAGCATAATGGCAAGATTTGCTCTCCCAGAGATTTGACCTTAAGTTTATTCCAGCCACAACTCTATAGACCGTTTCATCAATTATGAATGTACTCATGTGTATAGAGGAACTAGTAAGCCAGCACAGTAATGCTACCTTGTTCTGGAGACTTACCCTTATAAATAAATGAGGGAGATATCTTTGTGACATACCAGGAAGAAGGGAAGAGGGAGAAAGAAAAAAGAGAAGAAGAAAGACAGAAAGAAAAAAGAAGAAGAAACAGAAAGAAAGAAAGAAAGAAAGAAAGAAAGAAAGAAAGAAAGAAAGAAAGAAAGAAAGAAAGAAAGAAAGAAAGAAAGAAAGAAAGAGAGAAAGAGAGAAAGAGAGAAAGGAAAGAAAAGGTATATTTTTTTAAAAAAAAAGGATGAAAGGACAAGGGCTAACATCAGAAGTGCTTTCTCTGTAATTTGTATTTTGTGTGTCTGTTCATCTGTATGTGAGACAATACACTGGATACGGAGTGAGCTGGCTATCAACAAGACATTTATTTCCATCGTTATTGATGACCTCTTAGTTCCCAAGTGACAGGGCAAAGTAGAGCCACGAGCAGGTTATGAGAGGTCATCAATAACAACTGAAAATAAAGGCTGTGCCTGGCGTCTTCCCCTTGTGCACTCTGCTTATGCAGTGCCCATTTCAGTTTCATCTGGGGTATTTTCCAATGGGCTGTAACTACCTCGGCTCCCTCCGGAGGCGGAGGGACCCGGCGCGTCCCCCGTGCCACTCAGAGGCTCCTTGTCAGGCGCAGGGATAAAAGCACCCGCCGCCCCGCACATGGGGGTGAAACTGTACCCTGAGGAGCGAAAGGGGAGACTGCGCAGCCTCCTGAAACATTAAACAGCACCAGGAGTCCTCATGCTGCAAGCACAAGAGCGCTCGGGAGAAAGACGATGCGGAGGGGACAGGGGAGTAAAAGCACAAGAGCCTCCGAGAGGCAAGGTGGCAAATAAATCAAAGATGCAAAAGTTGCAGATAAATCACGCTTTACGTTAAGATCGCATATGCATAATATTCTATTAATGTGTTCCTGATGATCCTTTACATCGCTCCGCAAGGAAGATGGACGTGTGGTGTGTGCTAAGGCGTTCCTAGAGGCAAAAGAAAGCTCTTCATGTCAATGCACTTGCTACTTCCAGTGGGAAAAAGGCTGCAGCATTCAGGGGAGACCAACAATTTGGTTTTACCTGTCTGTTTGCAGAGTTTGTTTTTGCATAGCCATCACCACTAAACATAATCCTTCCTATTTAAACTTCTCAATTTTTTTTTGCAATTGCTTTTTCAAATTTTCAAAAATATTGTTTTGAGAAACAATTCCTAGGACTTCTAAGTATACTAACTGTTTCAAGACGTTCGTCTGAAAAAAGCTAATGGCTTTGCATCCAGCTTTGAAACTTCTGCTCACTTGAGTGGTCCTTATACCCACATCCTTACTTAGGAAAATAAGCTCATTAACTTCTAGACAAACTTCCTATACAAGGAAGGATTTGTGCTGCTTTTCAAGTCAATTTTGCCATTAAGGTAAATTAAGAGCTTTGCTTGAATTATATATATATATCACTGTTGAAAGTGTTGAAAGAGCCTGTTAGTAGACTAAAAATTACCAAAATAAATGTCATTAACACTTCAAGGTAAGTATGTGGAAACATACTGGCACTGGAAACAAACTGAAATAGTTACTTAGCATATGCTGTGTGATTATCAAAATATTCTTACTATATGCACATCATTTAACTTTAAGAAAACAAAGTCAAAACTGCAAGAAAATTTGCATATTCAAGTATTTCATATTGAAGTGTTTTAACAGCAATTTCAGATACATCTTTAAAATACTTTTGCATAAGTTTACCCTTGAATAAGAATGAAAACATGAAAAAATGCCATATAATTTCTCTAGTGAGAATAACATTCATTCCTATTTCATATAACAGAAAATTACTAAGTAACAAAATATATCTAGTTGTGACGAACTGCAGTCCATGGATCATTGTCCTATATTGTTCTTATATTCACCTTTCCTTTTTTAATGCTTTCTTTCCAAGCATGTGTATTCTGCAAAGTATTTCTTGATTTCTGTGCTACACAATGATTTTCTTTTGACAGTACCATGGTCCTGATTAATAGGATTCAATCATTTTACTAACTAGTATCACTGGAATTAAAATCAGTATTGCATCAGTATTAAAACCAGGGGGCATGGCCCTATCTGCCTAAAATAGACAATGTTTTTCTAATTTTCTTTCTTGCTCACCAAACAAATGCATAAGCATGGAGAAATGAAGCTATTATTCTGTAAATAATCTTCTACTATTCTTCTTCTTCAAGATGGGAGAGAATGAGGAATAGCTTGTTATCTCTATTACTAGGCACTTGTAGATCCTCATATGCTATAGTAACAGGAACTCTTTAGTAGGTAAATAAATAGGTGATAAGGTTACTCAGAATTTTGCATTTATTAGGGGTGCACACTACAGATCATAACTCTGGTAAGTGGATTTGAAGATACTTTGAAAGGCTTTTACCCCCTGCCCATGACGTGAATTTCTAGTTCTTTCTAGCCTCTCTTCCCAAGTAATGTGACTTGAACCAAATCAACAAACTGCATTTTCTGTAGTGTTTGAAATACAGGTTAGGTTGTCACTAGCATGATAGAAAACACAGAATTGTTAAGTATTTTTTGGTAAGCAGGTGATATCTGAAAGTGTCACTGCCCCATGAAAGGAGCCTGAGAAGCCACTGACTGAAGTCTTAAAAAAAAGCTCAATGTATTTCCATCAAAGCAGAGCAAGTGGAGGTTTTTCCACCTATCTTGGATGTCCCTTCACTGTGGGGAAAAGACTGTCTTCACAGCCAGGAGATGACAAATTCTTCTTTTAACAATAAAAAACAAACCTGAAGAATTCCTTAAATTCCTTAAAACAGTCGCCGAGAACCAAGAACAAATACGTTAGATGTCTCCCAAAATTCAAGATATTCTATCAGTGCAAGTATTGCTAGTATTACTTCAGTGTTTGATTGTGGCATGAACTTAGATTGCTTTTGGTGATGAAGTTGACCAGGTCCCCTGAAAATAAATACCAGTATCATTGTTGTAATGATAAAATATGCAGATGAGCATGCACACATCCAGATACTTATTCAATTTAGGTCGATTTGCTCATTGTCCCTGTAGGCTATATTATTTGTGTGATTATAGGGCTCAGTGCAAAGTCATAATAAACATGAAAATAATGCGAGGCCATAGCATACCATCAGTTTTCAGGCTGATTAGCTCATGATTTCTGTCCATAAACAAAGGGCATGGCATTGCACATAAATCTGATCTAAATCAACACAAAATAAAATTAAAGTTAAAGTTAAGGCTCCAAATTCAATCTGTTTCTATGTAATTCAGCTTGATACAGTGTTCTTCAGGAAGCTGCCTCAAACACTCCTTAATTAATTTCCCCTTCCCCAGAATAAGCATCTTGATTGCTTGCATTTGGACCACACTGCAGAAGGCTGTCCACCGGAGTTATTTTTCTTTCCCCCAAGCTTGCTTAATTCGCCACACAAATCTGACATCATCCAACAAGCAGAGTGTTTGGGGGGGGGTTGGTCACCTCAGTAGAGCCACTTTCTGAAGTGACGTAGCCTGCAGCCAACGTGCAACCACCAGCAGGACACCAGCCTGTCCGAGTGCCACCTTGTACCAATGTTGTTTGCTGCCTCAAGAAGTAGATGGATTCGCACTAATTTCCATCAGTCTTTGGATGTGGCCTGACTTTCTAAAAGGCTTGATACACTGTCAAAAAGAGCATCCCCCCCACCATCCCCATCCCTGACACTAACAGCATCCTTGTTTCCTTAATACACATTCTGGCGCTTCATGTCCTTCAATTAAATAAGGAAGCCCATACAGATCACATTCCCTCAAGGAAACCCATCAGCGCAAGCCCAGAGCTGGAGGTGAGGCTGCATTAGCACACTCTCCATTACAACACCTGCTGACAAAAAGGAACAGGAAAAGGTAGGAGATGAGAAAACATTAGGAAGGAAAAGAAGATATTAGTCCCCATTACAGTCTCTTTCTGCTCTTTCCTCCACTAATTGAGGTGAAATATTCCTTTATGTCTTTGTATCCACATCTACAGTAAAAAAAAAAAAAAGATTGCTTGCATCAATCCATAGACATTTTTTCCCTGTTGCTCCATTCAATTAAGGTTTTGTTATTACATGTTTTCTTGCATAGTATGATAATGAAGGTGGGTGGAAGTATGCTCGTGGCATAGAGGGATGCTCTAAATCAGACAAGTACCTGAACACACAAAAAGAAAAAAGAAATCTTTCATTTGTAAAGAGCTATAGTGGGTTTTCGTCAAACGTTTTTTCTTTATTTTATAAAAAGCTTCCTGCACAGAGGAAGAGGGGAGATATCTACAAAGCATAGAGGTGAAGAACTTGGGTATGGTTCGTTTGTTCAAGCTTTCTTATGACCAGAATCTGGGAGTGAGAGAAAAAGAGCACATTAAGTGATGTCTGTGAGTGGTATTTGTATTTTGAACTTGAGAAAATAGGTAGAACAGCAGTGAAAGTTACTGGGGCTATTTAGGGAGGAGTATAAAGCCGAAAACCTTGCTTAGAAAACATAACTCCAGGTCTTGCTCTGTCAGGACACACACACACCAAGCACACACCTGGTTTTGATCACTGGCAAAAGCTTTGCTTTAAGAAGAGTTTTGAGGAGCTCTGATGAGTCATCACTGGAGAGGAGCAGTAGTCCAGACAACAGACGGATTTCTGCCACTCGGTAATCTACTGAGCTAAGGGCACTTCTCCATTTCCCCCAACTCCTGATACTTTGGGTTTTCCAAAAGCCCACGTTGTAGCACAGTGAAGGTACCCACAGCCTTGCCAGCCACACAGCCTCCAATGGGACACACAGGAATACGCAGGCAGGAATAACAGCTCGTCCAAAGAGCCGCATATTCGTTTCTCCATCTCCCTCCCCCACCCCATTTTTCATTTCATATCAGTATCCCAGGCTGCCAAGAGGAGTTTATCTGTGGTGTTTGGTGAGGGAGCACTAAACACATTATAGTGCTATTTTAAATGACATCACAACTAACTAGATATTTTAATTGAAGGTAAATAACCAACATTATTGCCATTTGAATGATAGCAATAGTGGAGAGTAATGACACCATTGAGGAATCAGTTGCTATTTCCCTCATAAACCGTAAACCGTTCAGAGATTTATAATGCTTTTTTAATGATCTGCCCTTCTAGGTGTTGAGCAGCTCCTCAGAGATTCTGAGTCTCCTGGTTGCTTGCTGAAGTCAACGGGAATGGGGCCGAGGGGGTCTGAGCATCACGTCTCTCTGTGCCCCTGCAGATGAAACTTGTCGTGCTGGCTACCAGCCTCGAGCAGAAAAGTACTTGAGATTTCACTGCACTGCCCTGATGCGGTGGGACCAAAGCCCCAAAACAGGGACTTTTGACTCAACTGCTGTTTCTTAACCTAAGGGGAAAAAAATGTAGAGTGCTTGTTTGCATTTGTGTGCATTTCATGCCCTCTTAAGGTAGGTATAGCAAGTAACCTTGCTGTAAGAAAGTGTGCCATTTGCCTGCTTCCATCTACATGCACAAATGTGTTCCCTCCAAATGTTGTCTGTCCTTAGACTGTTGAACTACCATGGCATGGCATGGCATGGCATGGCATGGCATGGCATGGCAAGGTGCACAAAACTTGTGTGGATCCAGAGGGCTGGACCCACTTTATCCGGTCCTAAGGAGCTGTACACCAGATACGATGTCAAGGGACAGGTTTATTTTTTCAGCTGCCATGAATCATACATTCACATACTCAAATGTGCTGCCAAATTTGGTTTCCTTTACTCACAAGAGTATCCTCATTGAGTTTAATGGGATTATCCTCACAACAAAGGGCATGAAAGACCAGTAATTGTTTTCATTTTTACTTTGTTTTTCTTTGGTTCTACATCAAAAGGAGCTTTTTCAAGCTGCATAGAGTATCTACAATCTGATCTGAACCCATCAGTTCTCAGATAAACTAGTGCATTGAAGCACTATCAAGTATCTTGTGAGGATTCTGCAAGAGCTGGTAACAAAGGGAATGAATCTCTACTCTGGGTATTGGAATGGACGCATGAAAACCCAGCCAAGGCAGATGAACTCCTCCAGCCAGCCAGCCAGGAAGGGACCACGCGTTTAAAGACATCCAGAATTTATTTTAAATTCCATGCTCGATCTGGTTAGAAACAAGGGCATTAATCCCTCATATGCACTCATGTCCTGAAAAAAAATACTGCTGTTAATAGGACAAAAGCACGAATAGCAGCCACCAACCCTCCCTTTGTGTGTGTCTTCAGGGATGAAGAGTTCCGCTGTACCTGCCTCCATGGCTAGTATAATGGGGGCTCCAACCCATTTCTAGGCCAATTTACTTAGCATCTGGTGCACATCCAATCTAAATTTTGAAAAAGCATTGGACCCAACCTGCTCCCACTTAAGTCAATGACAAAACTCCCATTGACTTCAAGGAGAGCAAAAGCAGGCCGGTTGTTAACAGGAATTGGTGCCTATTGTTCACCAGAGCATGTCAGGCTAGCATGTATCAACTTCATGAGTATCAAAGGGAGTTACTAGAGGAAATCCCCTGAATATTTATGCCTTAGTCGGAGGGGAGGGCTGCCTTCCCTTTTCCCACGTCTTTCTATTGTGATACCTTAGCTGTGTGAATGCATACGACCTCCTCACAACTTCAACAATGCCCACAAACCCGCGGATTTCCCCCCCCGTATCCTCCACCGCACAAGCTGCCTAATGGAAAAACAGATCCGTCGCCTATCATGGCATATCACAGGATTCCAGAAACACTGAGTCATCTTCGAGGCTCAGTGTGGTCTCAGTGGATTTTCTATAGGTCCACGGGAGAGTGTGTGTCGGTACATGGATATAATATGCCCAGATTGGCTTCAGGAGATCTAAAGGGGAACCAGTTACATATTGGGGTTTCCCACAAATTTCCAGTGAGATCAGATTAGTTCCTAGAAGGGATTCTGTGCAAACAGAACAATCCAATATTACAATATATCTAGTTTCACATAGATTTTAATTAAGAACAGATCAGCAAGATTATAGTCTGCATGCTTACCATAATTTACATATTTTTTGGGAAAAAAGAAGAGCATAGCAACTCTGCCCATATTATGGGGAGCCTACGAAGCAAACAGAGTGTAACCACAATGTACGCTTTAGGGCCCACATAATTTCCACCTTGTGAGACGCAGGGAGTGCAGGGAGTGGCGCTTCACGGAATGAAAGCAACGACTGCAGCAGAATCGGGCTCACCCAGCCTGTAGCTGATGGAAACATGTCTTCCCATTGCACTGCCAGGATGTAGCGCACACATCTAGGCTCCAGTCAGACAAAGATTAACACACGGACTTGGTTTTTGTGCCTCGAGGAGCCCAACAGCCACTGGTGGCACTGGTAGGCACTGGTGGCATAGGGCAAAATAGGGAAAATGATAGTGTGGGTATCTGTAAGACGGAGCCTCGGTGTTTGTAGAGGGGGCGAGAGCATCCAAGTGTGCTTCATTAAACTCTTCGGATGATCCGGTCTCACCGCTCATTCAAGTCCCAGGCTTGACAGCTTCCCACTGTATCCTTTATATATCACCCGTTGTGACTAAGCATTGAGGGGACATGCAACTATTAATCACCATTATGGATTTCTTCCTTTCTGCCAGGTTTGACTTAAAAGCTTCGGAGCAGATCCTGCAGCCATTACTCCTTTGCCCATGTGAGCAGCCCCACTTCCCTGGCCGAGAGCTGGCAGCAGAGGCAGCAATCGCTGCAGCCAGAGGACCGGGCACTGCGTTTCTTCCTCGGATGTCCCATTCAGGCGTGCACCAGCACTCGGTCCTTAGAAGGCATTAACCGAAAGTTTGAGCGAGGCTTTATTAAATTAAAAGGCTGCAGCCTGCCACACAATGACTTAAGCAGGACTCTGGAGTACGCGCCTGTTAATTTTAATGCTCTGCCTCCAAGTACAGAACTCTGGACCTTTCCAGCATCATATTTAAAACATGGTACGTCTACTAATACGTGATCTGGTGCATTAATGGACCAAATTAAGTTACAGGTATGAATTTTACATAAAACGGATTAATATTATATGTCATGGAGGAATTTTAAATACTCCATCCCCATGCATTTTTAATAGTTATGTGCTCTAATTTAATGTTCCCAGGCACTGCTCTGCTTGAGTCCCTAAACCCTTTCCCCACCCCGGCCCCCCGCCAAGTTTTGCTTGGGATCTTCCCAGCCTTCAAGCCGGCATCCCAAAGTACAAATAGGTGCAGAGGGGGTAATAGCAGCGCTGAGGGGTGCGGGGTGAGGAAGGCATTTCGCCACCGGGGCCGCGGGCAGCCCCTGCCCGGGGAAGGGGGGGTTGGACGGGGCGCCCCGCTCCCCGCGGGGGCTGCGCCGGGAGCCGCTGGGCGCCGGGGCCCGCCCGCATTCCCGCAGTGCTTCCTCCCCGGACCGCCTTCCTCCTCCTCCTCCTCCTGCTCCTGCTCCTCCCGGGGGTG
>NW_020455721.1:3273526-3288730 GCF_003342845.1 Nothoprocta perdicaria
GGCGGCGCGGGGCGAGCGGCGGCAGAGGCGGCCGCGGCGGGAGCCGGGGGCGGGCTGGGGAGGCTGCCGCTTGCCACGGGTGTCGCGCGGCCAGAGCCCCTCGCAGCATCCCCGGCGAAGCGGCCGCGTTGCGGGCAAGCGAGCGGTGCGAGCGCCGCTGCCGCCCGAGGTCGCGGGCGGCGGAGGGGGCGGTTGTGCCCGTCTCCCTGTTCCCGTCTCCCTGTTCCCTGCTTGCCTGCCTCCCTGCCTGCGGCACCATGAAAGCCGTGAGCCCCGTGCGGCACCCGAGCCGCAAGGCGCAGCCCGGCGGCGCGGGGCACCCGGCGCTGCGGTGCCTGGCCGAGCACAGCGGCTGCAAGGGGGGCCCGCCGTCGGGCGAGGAGCCGGCCGCGCTCTGCCTGCAGTGCGATATGAATGACTGTTACAGCCGCCTCCGGAGGCTCGTGCCCACCATCCCGCCCAACAAGCGCGTGAGCAAAGTGGAGATCCTGCAGCATGTCATCGACTACATCCTCGACCTGCAGCTGGCTCTCGAGACGCACCCGGCGCTGCTCCGGCCGCAGCCGCCGCCGCCGCCCGCGCTGCACCCGGGACCCTGCCCCGCTGGCACCGCCAGGACGCCGCTCACGACCCTCAACACCGACCCGGTAAGAGGTGCGTGCGCGGCGGGGCGCGGGGGGGCTCCGCCGAGGGGCCGCGGCAGCGCGCGCGGGGCTCCCGCGCCTTTGGCGGAATATCGGGAACGCTGGCGGGAAACAGTGCGCAGCCAGGGGCGCTGGGCGCGCGCGGGGGGGGAGGGCGAGGGGGTTGGGGAGCATCCCCTTGTCCCGGACCCCCCCCCTTGTCGCGGACCCCGTGTGGCAGCCGCCGCACGCGGGGCGCGGGAGCAGCGCGGCCCGGCGGAGCGAGAGCCCGGCTCGCTCCGGCGCGGCCCCCGCCACAGACACCCCGGGGGGCTCCCGCGAGCCCCCCCGGCCGGGCCGGGGGCCCATGCGGCGGGCGGGCGGGTGTTTTGTCTCTTTTTACCCCCCTGGCTAATTTGCCGCCGTCTGGTTGCCGCGCAGGCTGGCTCCGTTAACAAGCCGGGGGACAGCATCCTGTGCCGCTGAGCGCCGCTCCCCAGGTGAGTGCCGGGGGCTGGGGGGTCGGGGGGGGCACCGCCGCGCCGGGCGGGCGCCGAGGGGAAGGGGCACCTGGAGGCGGCGAGATGTGCGCAGGAGGAGGCTTAAAAAAAAAAAAAAAAAAAATGCTAATAATGACGGTGTTTTTCTCACCGCTGCCGAAACGCCGCTGGCGGTGGCTCGCAGCTGCGGCATCCCCCCGGCTGGCGCAGCCCGGGTGGCTGCGGTTGTTGTTTGACCCGGCTTGTTTTGGGTTGTTGATCAAGCATGTCTTGTGTTGTGCTGGTGGCGCCAGTCGGTCTGGAGCGGAGCGCTTCACACACCCCCTCTATTCATTCCTCTCCCACAGGTGCGCGGCCGCCGACGGAGGCACCGCGGGGGCGGCCGCGGCCCCGCGCGCAGCGGCCGCCCCCGGCCCCGCGCTTCAGCCGAGGGAGCCCGGCCCGCCCGCCACCGTTTTGCACGTCCGTAGCCATCCTCCTCTTTTCTCCCCCGTTATTATTTTATTTTCTTTCCTTCCCCCCACCTCGCTCAAACCCGCCTCTCCTCCTCGCTTTCTGTCCGCCGCGACCCGTGCGCGCCCTGGTCGGTGGCAGGAGGCGGTCGGGGGCGCGCAGAGAGAAGAGACCCGGCGTTAACCCAGGCTTTAGGAGTGTTTTTAACTGTAAGGGACCGAGCAGCTGCGTTTTGAAGCTTTACTAATCTACCGGAGCATTGTAGATATATTTCCACATCTATTGTTTAAAATAGATGGTTTTATTGGGGCCCAGGGAACTTTCTTCTCCCTGCAGGAATGTTACATATTGTATAGATAAATTGAGTGACATTTCATACTGTGTATATATAGAGATGTTCTATAAGTGTGAGAAAAGTATATGCTTTAATAGACTACTGTAATTATAAAATATTTTTAATTAAATATTTTTTTGTAAATATTATCAAAGTGTGTATGTTTTTTTTAAATCTGTGGGGGATATCTCTTTAGAAAACTACTTTGAGCTCAAGTACAGAGCTGCTAATATGAAAATATCTTGAATGTTGAGGGATTCTTTTTTTTCCTGGATTTTTTTTTTTTGCTCCCCAAATGTCCTTTAGACTCGGAAGTTAGAGCTATAGCTAGTGGTCCTGCATGATTGCATGAGATGTCTAATTGCAAATAAACTTGTTCTGAGTCCATACAAATGTGTTTTCTTCAATCTAAATTTAAAATGTTTGTAAATGTATTATACATTTTGAGACTACACTTTTGTCATTTAGGCACAGGGGTTTTTAGTGCATACTATAAGAGTAGCATCAAGATGTGCTTTTTTACTGAGAATAGAAAAACAGATTCTATCTACTTTTTGCATTATGGGGCAATGCTTTAGATCTTTAATCAGCTTTTTTAAAATCTGCTGTTGCATCAAATCAAGGAATTTGTTCTGAACTTCATTTAGCACCAAAAGGTTTTATTGCAAACTTGCATTCCTATAGCATACTAATTGCTTAAAGTGAAAATAGTTCTCTGCTTGCAACCAAAGGGCAAACCATTAAGAAAAACGGTTACTGTCTCCTTCGTCCAAAGAGTATTAATATGGGACTGTGGAAAAGCACATGGGCAAAGTCATTATAATCAGTGGTGTAAATTCATCTTAAAATGAACTTAAGTAGACCAAAAATCGGATAACTGTGTCAAGATTATTTTTCTAGCACAAAATGACTTTCATTTCACTGCAGCTATGTTACAGTTAAAATCCTGTTTAATCTCTGTGATGTGTAACTACTACATGTGAACATTAAACTAGATTTACCTGTCTTTAATTGTGATTCTTCAGCTTATTTCTTCAAGCCTCTGAATTTACACATTCTCTTCACTTTTGATGTTGACTGCTTCATGGGCAAACTCTTTTTTTTTTTTTTTTTATAGGGGGTCTTGGAACAGTTAAGTTTTCCAGGCTCTAATGTCCAGGCTGGGTAGGAGATGCTCATGTTGTGTGATCGGTAGCCTGCACGCTAGTGAGATGGGATTTTTCAGAGCGGGAGAATTAAGTAGGATTTAATTGGGTGCTTTGTAAATAGCTAGCCGACTGTGTGGGTAACATGGCCTGTTTGACTGAAAAAAGGGAGGATTTGTTTCAGATTATACAAGTGTCGAAAGTACTCTAACCCAAGGGACTTCTATTAAGTTAAATATTTATAAGGAAATGAGCTACCAGGGTCATTAGCTATTGACTACAGCGATAATGTCAACAAGATGAGCATTTTCTTAATCAAAATAATTGCATAAAGATCAAATCAAAAACTAGTGAACACATCTGCAAGCGTGAGGCCTCCTGTCACTGCAAATCCATTGAAGTTGCTGGTATTTCAGAGGCTTAGCACTGACTCCAGGGATAAAGCGTGAGATCCCTTACATCTTTTTTTTCCCAATTGATGTTATAATAATGATAGTTTAATAAGCAAAATGCATGTCAGTGAAAAGTGGAGTCATGAACCTCTGATTTTTTCGGTCTCCAATTATTCTAGTGACTGCGTGTAAGCAAGAAGGCTACAACTAGGTTTACATTACTGCAGTTTATGGTTTCTTGCATTGTAAAAATCTTTAATGAAAAGGTTTACATTTATATCCATATTTTCTTTGTTTTTTCCTTTTAACAATTTTTGTGCCCACATTAGCCTCTGTACGTTAGCATATTTAGTATATATTTTCTCAGTGATGGGAGTTCTCAGGACTGCTGTTAGTTTCTGTCTGCTCTTGCCAGATTACAGTATCCTGTTACACTGGAGAGGAAGCAAGTAAAATGTGGTGTTTTTTACCAAGTTAAACCTTATAGGGTCTCCACATACTAAAACTAGTAGAGAGCTTCTGATTAATCCAAAAAATACTCCTTTGCTGCAACCATTCCACATTCTAGATTGTTTCAGGGCAATCTCCTCTTGAGTTTAGCGCTGTTAAAATTTTGTTGTCCTTTTCAAGAACTGCTCTTGCTGCAACAAGTTAAACCTTAGAAAACTGACGTATTATTATAGAGCTGTGAAAAATTCCTGAAAATTCCTATGTTATATAGTATCCTTGACAGATGTGAAACCACTCCTATAATGTTCAATAAGGCTCAATCAGAGCACAGTCAATGCTGGTCTTGATTTATTCCTTATGCTAAATGTGAAGCTGTAAGCAAGGAATATCTAATCACACACTGGCGGCTGGAATCGGTACCCTCCTAAATGCAGCCGTACTTGTTTATCAACAGTTCTAGATATTTTCAAAATATTTTAATTCTATACCTCATTTAAATCATATTTTTCACATAGCAAAAGAAGGGTATGCACAAAAGCAAATTAAAAGGACTCTTTCTTCTAAGGTCCTGGATTTTCCTTTTTAGTCACAAAAACATTCCTTAAAAGGAGCTATTTGATTGTGCGATGGGAGTTTGGGCAAGGCTGCCGGTTTAGGAATTAGGATACCAAATTCTGTTCCCCGCTCTGCTACTGAGTCTCTTTGTGACCTTGAGCAAGTCACCAGCTGTCAAAACTATCTTCCAGGTTTCCATTTGTAATGTCCAGCTAATCGCATGTACTCGTCTTTTTGGAAGAAAAGAGAGGGAATAGGCAAAAATGTATTCATGTTTCTTACTTTATCTTCGGTGTGGGAATTACGTTGCAGATAAAAAAGGGAGCAAAGTGTAGCAAAAGCCAGGGGTGATTATCAGGAGATTTTGCCTAAAGAGATGCCGATTCTGAACCACATTCCTAGGAGGGACTGCAAAGACTCTTGCTTGGGGCGTTGGACATTGTGGGGGACTAGAAAATGGTCTGGAGGAGCAATAGATGAGGGAGCAAGATGTTCTCCATCCTTGACTCGTGTGCTGTGCACGGTGCAGCAGCAGTGAGCACTGCATATGTGGTGGTGTGCGGCACCACGGGGCTTCCCATCCCTACAGCTGCTGAGGATCTCCTCTTGGTTTCATAACCAAAGGAGGTGGCAATTCCACGCAACAGCCCAATTCCAGCTCTTACGGTGGATCACTGCATTGCCCCCTCTGTTTCATGGGGGAATGGTACTCTTTTTTTCCCCCTTTCTAAACCACAGCATGTTGCCTTTAAGCAGACATAGCATTTTCAGCCACAAGTGAAGTGGTCATGAGGAATGTCGTATCTGGCCTACAGGTGTGTCCTGAGAGTTAATAAATGAACTGTGTATAGGATAAACAAGTTTATGCAAACACACAGCAGTACATTACTATTATTTATATTTTCAATGCTTCTGTAGCTGTAGAAGTCACATTTTTTAGAACCTTTACAGCCGGAAAAAAAAAAACAAAAACAAAAAGAAATCACAGTACAAACAATTCAAATAATGGTCTTGGATGCAACACCATTTGCTGGCTTCTCCAAAAGTGAGGCTCACAATAATATCAGTGCTTCCAAAACGCTTTTACTCTGTAATCCCAGAACATGCATTCCGAATACACAGGCTAAATATATTTCCCCTGTACAACTGCTTGCGCTCTTGCATTAAGAAAACCCATTCTTCGCTCCTGCATTAGGAGAGAACTTGCAGTCTCTGCCTCCCAGAAGCGCCTTCCTCACGCAATGCTACAATAGGGCATGACACAGAGTGGTCCCCAGAGCCCCTGGTGAGGGGGTAGCTGAGCCAGGCAGTGCGTATTGCCCCAGCCTCGCTCCCAAAGGCCACCTGCAAAGCAAATCAGCAGTACCGGCTGTGGTGCCGACCACTGAGGTGCCATCACGGAGGTGTGGATGGGCTGGGAGATGTTCTGAGCTGCCATCCTCCTCCTCCTCTTCCGCAAGCGTCGTGCTGCCAAAGGAGCCGTGTGAGACACACGGGAAAGAGCAGCGCGAGCCCTCGGGCAGGACGCGGCGGTGGCCGGGACGGAGGAGTCGCGCTCTGTCATTTCTTGGCCCGTGAGCAGGGTGAATGTCCCGTTAGTGCCCAGGACTCTCAGGAAACATCCCGAGCCCCTTCACGAGGGCCCCGGGCACGCAGCCCTCCCTGGGTGAAGTGTGATGGCAGTGCTGAGCGAGGCCCGGGGCAGAGCAGCCCTGACTTTTCTTCCTTTGAAGGGCATGGGCCACACTTCCACATGACATGTGCTTTTATTTTATCCATTTTTTTTCCCCCTTTCTTTCCCTGATTTAACCTTCTTTTAGCCTTGGATTTGTTTGCTTTTTTCCGAACATAATGTGTTTATCAACTGACATGATACACTTGTTCCTGGTAAAAGAAGCACTTAGACAATTTTCACAACATGTATAATTTACTTAAGGACCATAATGGCTCCTTTTGAGCTGTGTTTCATGTAAATAAATATTCTAACAATTTTTAACATGCGTATAATGTACTGCACAGATCAATGACTCCTTTGAAGCTGTTACACTTTATTCTGTACATTTCTATTTGGACTTTTTTTAATATATATTATTTATTCAACAGACTATCACTTCATTCAGAGTTGCTGCAGCCTAGCATCGATATGCAGAGTTTAAAACCTTTCGAAATTAATAGTTCTCCGCCTTTTCAGTAGATTGGAAAACTCTCCTTGGAAATGTGGAAAGAGGAAGGGATTGTTCAAACGAAGCAGATTGTAAGGTTGGTGTTGTTTGCATCAGGTTTTCAAGACACCTTCCTTTGCTCCCCGCTGCCTCTTCCACGTGCTCCACAAAAGCAGCAATGAGAGGCCCTGGGCTGTGGTGGGCTGTGGTTTCACAGGAGGGTTTGTGGAACAAGTTGGCACTACCCAGTCCCCAAGAAGCAGGAGCGGAGGGTGCCGTGAGCGGGAGAGCCGGCAATGTTGTTTTCCGAAGCTATCCGCAACCTCCAGGAGCACCTGAGCCGAGCCAGACACAGTTCCTATTTAATTGCAGACGTCTGCAACAATAGAGGTGAAAACATTAAAAAATCAAAGTAATTTGCTTGAAGCATAAAGGCTTTTGTCTCACCTTGTTTAAAAAGTCCCACTCCGCTGTTTAGTTTACTTGTGTTAATATCCCCCAGAGGCTTCATCATTTGCTATTGATGAGCATTAAAAAAAAAAAAAAAAAAAAAAAAAAAAAAAAAAAAAAGGGAAAATGTTGCTGTCCATGCAATTAATTCTCTTTCAAACTGCTTAAAATTCAGTATGTCCCTTCAGTTCCAAAGGTGCTAGATCTTCAAAACCAGCAAGCTGCTCACAGTCAGCTGGGAAACCCCAAGTTGTTTTGGAGCACATAAAAACATTCAGTGCTGATAAATAACCACGCTGTGTTTTGCATCTTCATAATTTGGGATTCCATTTACTTGACATATGCAATAAATATAACAATAAATAAAATATGCTTCCTGCCTCAAGAACATTTCTCCACATAAGTTGCAGCCCAGCATATAGACTCTTTCCAAACCAGCTGGCACCGTGTATCTACTGCACTTCCTATTGTAAATGCGGGAACACCTTCTTACATCTGAGTACAAACTGCACTATTGAAACCACGGTGGAAACAACTGTGGATGAGCCTTTAAATATGAATATAAGCAATATAAATAGAGTGCTGCCTTCACTGGAAAATGGGCAAGTTGTTCTTTCTAACCTTTCTTTTTCTTTTTTTTTTTTTTTCTTTTTTTTTGTGAGAAATGCCACCAGCTAAACTTCGGAAACTCCAGTGACTCAGATCTTGATCAAATGCCCATTGAAGGCTTCAGTAAAATTCGGATACAGATGTCAAATGGCAAATCCACATAAATAAATGGGTATATCTGGGGCTCTGTAGTGTTCTGCTCCACCTCGGTCAACCCTCAGTTTGGATCCAAGTTTTACCATTTTGCACTGATTCACTCTGTTAGCATCCAAACGTGGGCCTCAGCCTCTGAAGAAGCAGGCAAGCAGGATTGCACTGAGTAAAGGTACCAGGGTCCTGCACCTTTCAATGTTTAGCCCCTTGTTCTAAAACCGTGAGGATTTTATGCCATGCATCATTAACTGATACTTGATAAGGGCAGCTTTCCCGGTAGAAATGAAGGGTGAAGGAAACAAACTGTGAGGTGCGACCTGTCCCGGGCTCCTCTCCGGTTCGTTTCCCTGCTCCAGGATGAGATCCCGGGGGGAGCTTTCCCTCGGCGCAGCGAAGCGGGCGCCCGAGCCGCACGCTGCTCCGCACCCGCGCAGCACCCGCCCCGGTGTGTGCTGAGCTGTGTCGGCATTTGCACAGGGCCCACTTTGAAGCGTGGCCAGCGTAGGCACACGGGAAGCCCTGCACTGCTCTTCCTCCTCATAAGACACCTTCCCCGCCGGGCTTTGCTCTTGGCCCGGAGCCTCCTCACAGCGGCCAAGTGACCTGCCGGCAGCGCTTCCACACGAGCTCAGCTCCGGCGCTAGCCATGAGCAGAGATACGAGTCTCCGTTTGCTCGGATTCCCTGCGATATTATTAAAACAGGCGCTGGTTGTGGGGCAAGGCGCTGCCTTTAGCTTTCCCGGCACAGGTGTGATGGCACACCTGCGGGCTCAGCCCTCCGCGGCGGCCACCAGCCTTGTGTGGGGAAGGCGGGGGGCAAATCCTGCCTAACAAGGATGTCAAACCGATCTTTGTTCCCTGCGAGCTACCAGGTATCTGTGGCAACAAAGCGGGGACGGGTAAACACGCTGCCGCCACGGCCACAGGCTTCCCATTCGCAGCTCACTTGAAGCTCTGGTTATATGAAAGGAAAGGGTGGATGTGGTGTCAACACAAGGCAATAGCAATATTATTTGAACAGGTGTGTGGGGTGTTGCTAAAGTGAGAGCCCGGGCGAGCGGTAGGAAGCAGCCCGTGCAGGGCCATGCATGCAACAAGCCGAGCTCAGCTCAGCTCAGTATTATCACGGCCATCGCGCGCCGCGATAGCTTTCACAACGGGACCGCGCTCCTCTCCAGCTGGGCCACGGCTCGCTCCCGACATCCCCATCGCTAAAGGTCCCGAGCAAAGGGGCACCCGGCAGCCCCAATCTTGCCCCGCCGACGGGTATCCATGGGGTGGAGAGAGCAGGGCAAACATCTCAGGACCGTGTTATGAAGCATCGGCAGGTTTGTGGCTAGTGTGAAGGCATCTCTCAACAGGGAGCGCCACAAATCTCAGCAGTACACGGCTCTTGTCCGTAGAGCAGTTAATTTTCATAATTATGAAAAATTCAAAATTTTTCAAAATGAATTTCAAAATGAATTTTATAAAAATTCATAATTTCCAGGCTGTGGTGTGTGTTCTGTTGGCACATACCTGTGATCCAAATGTGCATAGATGTATGTGCACATATAGAACTAGATAGCCATCCTTTCAGCAAGAAAGCTAAGTGCCACAAATAGAGAAAGAAAAGGGTGAAAAAAAGTTGCTTTTGTGGTTCTACTTTTAAGGGCCTGCAGACATCACATGAGAAGGGATTAACATGGTACACGCACACCTTGTTGAGACATGCATGTTTCCGTTGGTGTCCAAGGGACAACCATACCCTGACACGCTCTCAGAGTAGACGTATATACTATGATTCACTGGAGACAGCTGCACAGATTACGAAATAGAGAGTAAGAGATGGTATAAGCGTATACAGCACGGTGATCTAGACAACTCTTCAGTCCATTTACAACCCTTATTGCAGCTTTGTGTTGAGTCTGATAAGGGAGTAGTGAATGGTAAGCCAGGAAGTGTTGTGCCCTCTCCGGTCCCCAAGCCCTGCTCTGTTTAGTGAGGTCTTAATGCATATCCTGAGTGTCTTAATAAGAAACTATCACATGCCGCTGCTTTGTGCAAACAGTCGTTGCATTATTACAGGGGTGAATTAATCCTGCAGGAGCCCATTTGTGTTACTCAGACACGGCAGAATTTATTTGCAAAGGGCTGACCCCGCTTCCTGGCAGGTTGGCCGGGAGATGCGGTGCCAGGTCCCCTCGAGCTGCAGGGCTCAGCTGGCACGTCCATGCCCATGGCAGGAGCAGCCCCACGGCAGCCGCTCGCACCCGAGGGACGCACTGCAAAGGGGCAGCAGCCCCCATCCCGAGTGCACCAGGACCCTTCAGAGATCCCCGAGCCACCCTTTATAATGAGCAGGAAGCAAACACCTTTCAGTTTGAGTTGGTGTCCTCCCGGCAATGCAGGCACAGCCTGTGATCACGGAAGAAAACCTTGTTCCAACCACCTTGCTGCTGCTGCTCACGCAGAGCTCCTACATGTCCATGTGTGTCCATTTCATTAAGTAAATATTTAATAGGACAGTGACTGTCATCATAGGACAAATATTTCAGAAACCCCTTGTTAGCCATATCAGGTGTGAATACAAAATACGTGTTTTTATTTATACATAAATATATAAATAGAAATACATATAAAATAGAAAAGCAAAAAGGGCATTTGCTCTGTTTTTGCTTCCTCTGTGATACTGGCAACCTGGCTGAATGCAGAGGAGACAACGTTAAAAAAATGGCTATTTGAAAAGAGCAGCATTTCCCTAAATATTAAATAGAGGGCAAACCAAGAAATTGTGGTTACTCTTGGGTGTCCTCTTATTTCTTTATGAGTGCAGATATACTTTAAATGTATATTGTTCTACTGAAGTTCCCTGTAAAAGTCAATACTGTGCTGCTTTTTAAGCAGAGCAAACACTTGAGAGACTCTTCCCGAATGGCAGGGAAGTCATGGTCAGCTTCAGGGCACAGGCCTTTCTTCACTTTGAATGGGGTTTACCAGCATTTAAGTAGATACCTAAGCAATTAAAAAAAAAAAAAAAAAAGGTCTGCTTACATTTTAAGCACAGGTTGAAGAATTTTGTTGAAACAGGGCATGGATGAGAGAGAGTTGGATTCTTTCATTACATCAGTCACTGTTCAATATTTCATTCAAATATGGTGCTTATCCATGATGCACCAGGCTGCTATTAGCTGGTTATTGCAATTAATAGTACAGAAGTTGGTGGCAAAGTCCTCGTGATGGGTGCATGCCAGGTGATGGGAAGATTCCTTGAACATAGGACAGGGTGCATTCATTAACATTCTAGATCAGTTAATAGTTTCGTTGCTGTTATTGTTGTTGTTTTATATTTTTGTTGTTGTTGTTATTATTCTTTTGGTAAATACAAAGTTCTAGGAGCACAACTTTTCTGACATCACTGTTAATCTTTGATGTGTTGATACCGTAACCGCTGATTTTCACTCGCTGGCATTCTTCCACACACTTGGAGTCCTCTTCCGTTTACTTAGCAGCCTAAGTAAAATGCTGCCCTCTCTTGAATTTCTGGAGGCAATGCACCTCCCGGGAAGGGGATGCCGGAGGAGCCCGCGGAGCTGCTTGCCCAAAGATGCTAGTGACTGCCGTGGGGCTGATTAATGACACGAGGGGCAGCACCGTATTTTATACTGTTCAATAGAGTTAGGAGAGTTGTTCCAAGGAATATAAACTCTCTAAAATATAAAGTCTCCTCTCTGCTTTGCAAAGAAGTCCTATTCTGTTATCTTAGCCAAGCAAACTTTGTTGTCTCCATTGTCCGAATGAAGGGGAAACCCTGTCCTGAAATTCTGCATACTATTTTGCTTTAACTAGGTCCTCAGTTGCAATTATTGCAATAGTTCCTTTGCCTACAGGAGCTGCAAGGTTTGCTGAAGAGCTTTCTAGGTCTTGCGGTCAGAGGTGAACTCCCTTCCTGAGAAGTCTTCTCTAAAGGAAAGATGATCAGACTGGATGCTGCTGATCCAGAAATGAAATGTTTAGGGTTACTGTACTCTACAAGATGTCCCTGAGGTTCCCCAGTGACAGAGGGCCCTGCCAAGATGTTGCAGATCACCCCCCTGCACCTTTGCTCCTATGGGAAGGGGAAGCCTCCAGCTGTTTCTCCTCTTCATTGAAAAGAAGCTGCCAGGATAGGGTATATTCTTGTCCATTTCTCTTCAGAGAGGAAATATAAAAGAGGGAAAATAAAAGGGAGGGAAGATGGAAGAAAAAAAAGAAAAAGAAAAGAAAGAAACAATGCCAGAGTAGCTACCTTCTCTTCTTCAACAGCAGCATCGACAAGACCTCACCCACTTCTTTCCCCTGCTCTGCTTAACACATCTTCCTCATGGATGTGATGAGTGAGATAGGCCATTGCACTATGTATCACAGGGGAGAGCTCACAAAGACTCACACGGAAAACTGGTGTACCTTGGAGAGACAGCGTGCTACTTTTGGTCAAAAGTACACCAGAAGATGCCACTCCAAATGTGGGATTCAGGATATCAGAGACTGCTGCATAGGAGGAATATGATGGAGGTGAGGTGTTATGAAAGAAAGCGAGAAAAACATGCAGGTACACGTGAACCCCCTGTTTTTCTGTCTCATTATGACTGTATTTTCTGGATGCTGTGAAAATATATAGCTCCTCACCTCACCCTCTTACTGTTCTCAAAAGCTAAAAGACAAAGGTAGCATCGTGCAAGCAAAACAACGATGCTAACAATAGTCATGCATCTTTTGTCTATACGATACGTGCAAGAGGAGAGGCCGCTTAAAATGTATCGATTTTTTTTTTTTGATACACCTATAGATTCTCGACACAATAGTGAGGGCGATTAATCCCAAATAACACCTGAAATTGGGTAAACAGAAAGGCACGGGGCATGCATACCCCCCTGGCAGTGTACACCATCTCGTATATGTGAAACACTAGATAATGTAATACAAATAAACAATGCAGGATTGTGTCAGTTGCAGCTCAGACAGAAACAAAATATTGCCGCATATTTTCTTACAAAGCCGCCTATGTGGTGGCTAGAAAGACCCCTAAAGCACACAAAGCTCTTATCTTCATACATTTCCCTAAAGAATAATAGATCTGTCGGTGCTCTGATGCTGTTTTAATAATGTACAATTTACAATTCATTTGGTTACCAAGCACTCTCGGTATAATTAATTCCACAGAATTCCCATTCTACGAACCCGCATGGTTCGCCACCGTGCGCGGAGGCGGCAGGAGAGGAGCGGCGCCCGCTGCCATCACTCCGGTGCCGTCCCGGGGCTGCCTTGTGCCAGCGGCAGGGAGGTTTCTGCCACTGCGACACCCGTGGGGCTGCGTGGGGTGCCCTGGCCACCGTGCTGCCCACAGGGCCTTCAGGTGGAGAGTCCCGCATCCCTGTTCACTGCTCGCATCCTCCTGCGGGGATGCAGCTGCCCGCTCCTAGATGGGTCCAACGCATGGGTGGTTCACCCCACCGGACCCAGATGTGCATGGCGAGTGCTAGGGCAGGCACTAGGACGGATAAAAGATGGGTTGAAGGCTTTGGGGGCCCCTCTGCCCGCTGTGCCCTCCCTTCACACGCACCGCCTGGGACAGCAGAGATTTGCGGCAACACACTCATCGCTCCCATCAAGAGTGACCAGCCATACAGGACGGTGCCCAAGCCTAAGCCTGATATCTTTCACAGAATCAAGAGATTAAATTTGGAGGGAAAGCCTCCAGAAGCCAGCAGAAGGCTGCTGGGGTTTTCATTTCCAGAGTCCAGCCACTTTTCCCTCTCTAGAGATCTGTGCAGTTGTCTGAGAGACTTAAATAATGGACTCACTCACCAATGAATTCGAGTTCTGCTCTGTGAAGCCTTGCACATCAAAGTGATTTTTCAAATCTACTTTTACTTCTTTGATAAAGACAACACTGCTAGGAATTCAGCAGCTACAGAGATCCTGCAGGTCTCTGTGTCCATCCCATGATAGCTTTGACAGCAGGATACAAATCCCTACTCAAGGGCTAGCTTTGTTTCCACTATCAAATGAACAGATCTTTTTTTTCTTTTCTGATTTTCCCAAATGTTCCTTGCTTTCTGAAATTCACATGTCATCTATCTATAGATATATAACATATGCATACAACTATGTATGCTCATGTATATATATTTTTTTAAACTATATATATGTATGCACAGACTCACTCACTATATATGTGCGCATATATATACATTATATATATACATAAAAACACATATGCGTGTCTAAGGATTTAGGTCCCAATTGAGGAAGGTTCAGCACATGTTTTTGGATATAAACACATAAGTACTCTCACTGAAGTGTAGCTTAAAGCTACACATGCCTTCAAACTTCCTACAAATGGAGCTTCAGTTTCTCCCTTTCTCCAGATATTAGCAAATGGTGAAAGGTGCCATTTTCTTTAGAAGACTCAAGAATACCGTAACTGTATGAGCAGTAAGTGTTTCATTAACCCCTCCAAGCACCTGTGTGATTTTGGCAAGGCATGAAATGTAGGAGGTATATCTTCTATTGCCTCTCCAGCTGGCTGTTCAATCTTCTGGCCTTCAGCCTATTGATTAGGTTTCCCGATCTCTTACTTGAACAAAGCTGTGGTGATGCAGAGGCCATGAAATCCATGAAATACCACTTACACATCTTGTTCCCATATAGGATTTGGCAGTCAGTTTGCCAACACATTGAAGAACCTGCTGCTCTTGGCTTTTAACATCAATAGAAACCTGACTCTTCTATTAATCAGTGCACACCTATAAACATAAGTGTAACCAGAAAACGTAATTAAGGATATCATGTATGTATTTGCAACAACAACGGCAACAAATGTTATTATTATCAATTATTCTTATTCATAACATAATTACAATTAAAAGCTTCAGTGCTTCGTGTACTTCAAGGTTCACTTCACTACAGGGCTCAAATTCTCCATCCTGCAGTTTGGCTTGTGGGAGACTAAACTGAAGCAATCCTTGTGCTTCATTTGAAGGTTGATCAGACCTCAGCCTTCAGGGAGAGCACTGGCCTTTATTCTATCCAAAGGAAAGCACCCAAGACAACTTGATACAAACTTTTCCTAAGAAGAAGTAGAGAGCAGCAAATCTGCTTAACATTACTTCTAAAGTTTGAATCATAGAATCATAGAATGCCGAAGGTTGGAAGGGACCTCAGAGGTCATCGAGTCCAACCCCCCTGCTCACGCAGGGTCACCTAGAGCACATGGCACAGGGCTGCATCCAAGCAGGTTTTAAAGATCTCCAAAGAAGGAGACTCCACAACCTCTCTGGGCAGCCTGTTCCAGTGCTTTGTCACCCGCACAGTGAAGAAATGCTTCCTTAAGTTCCTGTGGAACTTCCGATGCTT
>NW_020455721.1:3290475-3412786 GCF_003342845.1 Nothoprocta perdicaria
CTGCTGGGCATGGAGGAAATGCCGCTTGAAAACTAACCAGCTCTCCTGGGCCCCTCTTCCTTCTAGAGCCCTAGCCCATGGGATCTTTCCCAGCAGGTCTCTGAAGAGGCTAAAGTTGGCCCTCCTGAAGTCCAGTGTGGCAAGGCTACTTACTGCCCTGCCTCCTCCTCGTTGGATCTTGAACTCCACCAGCTCGTGGTCACTGCAGCCAAGGTTACCCCCCACCTTCACAAAAATAGCAAAAGGTCAAAATTCAGTCTTTAACCCAGGCTGCATATAACTAAGGTCAAGGAATAAGTGAACACTAGCCTAATTCCTCATTTTGCTAGTTTCACCTCTCTGCCATACAACACCTCTCATAGCATCATTTCTCCTTTTGGTACAGCATTGTTTTTGTGTTAATGAACATGATCCTGTTCATAAAATTCTTTCACCTTCCAAATTTTCTATCTGGAAGAACAAATTCTCTATTTTGAATTTCCTGTTCTGTAACTATCCAAGAAAACAAAGCATAGAATTGTTAGGAAACAGTTAGCTTTATTTCAACATTATTCGCAACACTAAAATCAAATAAAAACTTTCCAAACGTGATCATACATCTGACAATCATCAACCTGCAAAGGCTTAGCAGTATTTTGTGACAGTATTCTACAGGATATTTATCAGAAAGACACTGAAAGAGATTTTGAAGTTAAATGACATATTATTCTTTTCTCAGAAAAAAAGAAATCTGTGGCAGTCAAATCTAAGCAACAGCTAAATCATATATCTTTATGTTACAGTAAAAAAAAAGTCTCTTCATGTTACAGGAAAAAAAAGTCTCTTCATGTTTCTTGCTCCATATTAAATAAGAGGTGGAAATGAGAAGACCTCTGCAGTGGAGAAAAAGACAAGGATGCAAGCTGGTATCCACATCATCTTTAGTTAATTCTGTTAGATATCTTTCCCTCAAGTTCATTCCTTGTGAACCCACAGGGAATAGCAATATTAGAAGGTTAAATGTGCTTTGACATGGTGGCCAGCTGGCACACAACGTCCCACATCCATTCTCCTAATTCTCCTTTCCTCTGCAAATGCCTATTGGGAGCCGGCCCTGGCCAGCGTAAACACCTGAGCAGTATCCAGGGATGGCTTGGAAGAGCGATATTTGACCCAAGCCAAAACCATGCCAGGGCCCGTTCTAGCAATTTAGCAGGCCAGATAATTGAGTTTCAGCACCTGGGAACCTTCCTTGGCACTGCTTCCTTTACACTTTGCACGTAGCCTTACAGAGCAAACTGATTGGAAATACCAATACGATAACAATTTCAATGCAGGGTTGCACATTTAAATGCCTTTCAGCAGGCGCTTTAAACATGCTAACCAGAACAGTACGCTGAAGTTTTATAAAGCTAATAAAAAAATATCAGTGGACACCATTTTAGAAAGAGAGCCTAAAATTTCCCCAAAGGCAATCAAAATGCCAAGTCAAGAAGAAGTCAAGATAATCACAAACTGGATTATTCACGAAAAGCTACCTCTTCACTTTCCACAGTGAACTTGCCAGTGTAAGGCTTCATGGAAGGAATTCAAATAATGGGGCAAAGCTCAAAGAAAAAGTGTACCTTCAGTTAAGGACAAAATTATCCTGTCATCCCAAGATGCGACAGTCAAACTCACACAGCTTTGATTTTACCATCATAACTACCTGGCACTTTCTCTGATCAGGATGCCCACAGCTGTAATCCAAAGTGATCTGGAGCTTATTCACTGATCACAGCTGTGTAATTTCAGGTAACATGTTTCCCTTGTTTAGTTTTGTTTAACATTGTTAAATATATAGTCAGACCATCTGCACAGTATTTTTTTAAATTGGAAATTACAACCATAACTTCCTTTTTATATATCAATAAACTAAATAGCAAAATTTCAAAGGGATCCTTCTCTACCAAACACTGAAGCAGAATGTTTGTCCCACGCCACACCATTGCCTAATTGCACACTAATTGGACAAACGTGATTAAATATTTCAAGATCTTTACTAATTGCCTCTATTTTAGCTTTAAAATTTGCTTGCCACCAACAAATTTAATGACACTGGTGTCTAGTCATCAGCAAAAAGCCCAAGAGTTGCTCTTTAAAATGTACCTAGTCAGAATATTTACTGATTGTGCATTGTTGTTTCCAATGTAGCTTAATTAGAAATCCAATCAGTTCTCTAAGTCTAATTATACTTGATTTGTAGATTCAGACTATGATACATAATGAAGCTAAGCAGCTAACAGTAAACGTGCTTGAAATGTAACAATAAGAGAAATATTTTTAATGCATGCCTTGTTATCATTTTAGAAACTCCGAGTAATATATGAGATCAAACACAAAGGGAAATACAGAGATTTATGACTCAATAGATTTAAAAAAAATCATATTTTATCCTGCAGCAATATGACTGATGTAGGTTTAGTGTTTAAAAATATTCCCTTTGTTTGTTTACTTATTTGTTTGACAAAATAGTAGCATATATTCTACGGATACTTAGATGTTTGTACTTCAATGCCTGGATCTTTCAAGAATTATTTCTGCTCTGTATTTTAAATGGCATTATGCCTCAGAGAATAGAAGCTAGGCTAGAGATGGTTACTAAGGCAGCGCTTCCCTTTAGCTGAGTCCTTACATCTTCAATGCACCCTTAATTTGCTCATCTCTGTGAACAATATCCTTTAGGGGCCAAAGGGCAGATGTTTCCTTTTATTCCACACAGTGCAGGGGAACGCATCTGATCTGCTATTATTTTTTTACCTCAGCCTTGTGGTCTGAACATTGCAGCTGGATCCTTACACCCATGTGGTAGGAACGAGCTAATAGCTTGTCTCTTTTTGTAAACAAGAAAGTCATTTTATTAATATTTTTGCATAGTAGCAAACATTTTGATCATGCTTAAGTAATGAGCATTATAAAAATTTTCCAGAGCACAAATCTGACACATGCAGTCTTGAGCCAAAGCTTATATCAAGCAGAGGAAGAGAAAACGAATCCACCAGCAAGTCACTCAAAGTCCCATGATTCCTTCCTTGTTTTCCAAGAACCAACAGGTAGTCACGTTTTCCCATTTAGTAAACTGTAGAAATTCCCGTTGAATTCTCAAAAAAAAAAAAAAAAAAAAAAAAACCTGTTCATTGCTATCTCTCTGGTTCAGTGGCATTTACCAACATTTTTGAAGATTTTTGGGGGACCTGAGGTTGCTATGGAAGAGACCTTATCTCCACCAGAAAGCCTCCAGGAACTCACAGATCAAAAACAGCTAAGAACTACTCCTATTATCTCCCATGGAAACAAATGCCTCCAACCTGTGACAGGAAGCATCATGATCTCGGAGCCCACTCCAGGAGAACAAGTTTTGATGAGGGCAGCAGCCACTTTAGGCAGGGCTGGGGCAGATCCAACAGCTGCAGACGAATGGTTTAGAGCGCACTGACCCTTTCCCTTCCCAACGAGACTCCTAGGGGCTTTCCACAGCCCAGATTTTCCTCTCCCAGCCTTCCGTTTTGCTTCCAAAGTGGGGCCCGTTTTATCCTAAGTATCACCTTAACTCAAAACCCACTCTTCTGCTGCCACAGAGAAGCATAAACAACCGGTGAGTCTTTGTGTGGGGCCTACAGAAGATAAACGTGGAGAGCTCACCCTGCTAATTGCTGCGGCTCTATGAGAAACTAATTAATAAAGCAGCGCATGAATAAAAGCTCTTCCCCATGTTGTGGTAACACCAGTGAGAATACAAAGGATGGGGAGAGAGAGGGAAGGAAAGGAAAGAGAACAAAAAAGTAAGGCAGCAAGCATAGAGGTTAGTGCTAATTTCTATCCGGTAAAAAATACAGTGCTTAAAGCCACTGGTCATGGAGGACAAAGAATAAAATTTTTAGTGAAGCTGTATGGTTCAGCTGTGAGCAATATGATTGTGCTACCACAGGTTTTGAGGGTGAGACTCCAAAAAATGGTGTTTTGCAACTTTGCTCATGTCCCTTACTGTTTTGAGGGGTCCATATTGGGGAAAGAAAGTCAATGATTAAGCCTGTTGTGACTACAGCTTGAAACGACGACAGCAGCGATGGGAGGGTTAATTTGGCCTTACTCCTGTCCCCCGAGGTGGCAGGGGGTTGTCACGTCCAATGTCCACACCTCTGTGCTTCTGCCTGGAAGACCACACTCGCCAGCTCCGTCAAGCACTTGAGCTCTCTACATGAAGAGCACTAAACAGCAGCTGGCTATTATGCTCAGGCTTCCAGAATGATATTTTTTGCCACAAACAATGAGATAAATTTTAAATTATTTAAGTAAGCACTGCAACACTGTTCTTTAAAGAACAAAAACTGTGAAATGGACTTATTATTAAGAACTTGGCTCCAGTTTAATGGCAATGTTTGAAATATTTTTCTATGTAATTCTACTTAATTTATTGAGTCCATGGGCTGGGTTTCCCCTCCCCTTTCTTTTATTCTCTGCCCTTAAAATAGACAGCAACAAGGACAAATCTTTTAAAACACAGTGAAATAAAATATTTCAGACACATCCCCCACACTAACTAGTGTTCAATATTTTATCTTTCTTTACTTTTTTTTTTCAACTGTGTGCAATCAGCCTTGAAAATTTCCTTCGCCTTCAATTCTTTTACCTTTGATTCTATTCAGATTGCAGACTCTGCCTTGGCCCTTCATGCCACACAGTGTTCTATTTATATTATTAAAATGCAGCACTTGCTTTTTCATTTTACTCTGTTTACAGCGTATTGCTTTTATTGATTAATGTCTCAGACTCAAGTAAAATGCTAATCACGCAGGGGAAAAAAAAAATGTAAAAAATTCAATACGCCTATCTGTGGCGCTTGGCATTGGAAGTAGCATACTAACTTAGTTCTGATTTAAGCTTAAAATTGGAAACCAGTCCACTTCACTAATGGCGTGTCTGAACATTTGGACCTTCCTGGCCAAAGCGTATGATATGTTTCCATCTTTGTCCAAATCACAGAGCACATATCCCAGAAAAGAAAAGCGAGGAAAGCTGCATACTTGGTCTAAATTGATTATATCTATGATTTTAAAACTCTTCTATATTTGTCTATTTTCTGCCCAGCTGGTGGCCACTGCATGCTTTCTCCTTAGAACACACCTGTCCTGTGTGCTCACCTCCTAAAAGCCAGGATGACTAATAGCAGGTTGTCCCGCAGAAACAAACATTTCAACAAAATGAAACTTGAAATACAAAGCTGAAGAAGCAAAAATCACTATCTGCTCATGCGCTACCAGCAGGTGCCTGCATCCTCCACATCGTTTCAGCGATACCAGCTGCTGAGTGGGTAAAGAAGAGTCCGGGGGTGTCTCGGGGCTTCTCGGCAGCGCGAGCAGGGCTGAATTCTGTTGTGTCAAAGGTGAGACACTGGTTTTTGGTTGCTGATTCTGGGAGCTGCTCACTGGGCACGCTGTGGGTAAAAGGAGTTGGTGTGGCCACGCATGCACGTGCAGGACCTGCGTAACTAAGGCCCTAATTACTTTAAGCCCTCACATGTCTTTTAAATCCATCCTTACTCACCTCAGCATGTGCATACACCAGGTGCTTAACTGGGAATAAGGGCTTAAACCTTATTCATCTCAGCAGGATGTAAGCAGAAGCTTCAGTTCAAATGTGGGTGTAAGTCTTAACTTAAGCTCAGATGCTTTCCTGAAGCAGGATCTAAGCTGTGAGCCACGTACTTAATCATCAAAAATTGTTCTTGCTGTGTTTTTTTTTCTACTTAAAATCTTTATATATGATATATAAATCTTTTAGAAACAACGCTAAGTTGACTTCAGAAAGTATTCAGGAAAAGGTTCATTAATGCTTTTATTTTTTTCAAAACCAGGAAGCTTTTCTTTTTAAAAAACTGTTCGATACTTTTCCCATTTTACCCTCTTTCTTTCCCCTTTTCCTTTTTTAATAAGGTCTGGCCCTCTTTAACATGCAACAAGAGCCTAATGAGCCATGCAGGCTTCTGTAATTTCTTCACTGTTGAGAATGCCTGACACTAATCTATGCCATTTATACTAATAAGAGGTGCATCAGCTGATATTTGGTGCAATGAAAACTTGCTAAATATACTCCGTTGAATTGCAGGTAGCAATTTCTCACAAAGTTTACTCCATTGTGGAAAAAAAAGATGCACTGCAAGTATCGCAGAGCTGTATGTACTACACAATATACACAGTTTACAAAAAAGATCAGATGCACAAAGATAGATTAGCTTTGTATTTTATGTAAGCCACATGTCAAGGAGATACTACAGGAAAATAATATTCTCCTTTTCTATTTCAGTGCACAGTGTTTACAGTTTACATTATCAATGAAGTGCTGACCTAAAATACGATGCCACATTTTATCCTAAGTGGACATTAATTAATGCTAAATTGTAGAGGAACTCATCACGAGTTTATGCTTTACATATGTATGCATACCACAACAATTCAGCATGATTAATGATATTCCAGTGGACAGCCAGGATTTACATGTAGAAAAAGAGGGGAAAAAGAAAATGCATTCCTCAGTTCTTCTTTTTTTTTTCTACTCTTAATTGTGTGGTTTACATGTACAATTCATATGTACAATTCACGACTACCTATTTGATAACACTTAACTCTGATAGTGCTCCATTAATTCACATTGCTGGTATAGCCATGATAGACCAAGGATACAAGTGTGGCAAGGTTTGCAGGCAGGAGTAGTATCTCTTAGAAAAACTTAGGCAGATGGGAAAAACCAGACAAGCTTTTGGGCACACAAGCTTTTTTCTCAGGTTTGAAGAAAAAGCAGCAAATGTTTTTCCATGTCAGACCTGAAAAAAGATTCTGGGCCTGAAACTTTTTCCACTTAAATCAGTCATTCTAATAAAAACCACCACCTCTCCCTTCCAATCTCTCCTCATCCGTGTATTTTAGAAGGGTGGAAAGTATTATCTCTGTCGCAAAGATGATGAAAGGGAGGAATAGAGATGGACTGGGCTAAAGCCCACAAGCACTGGCTGCCTGGGTAAGAAAGCTCAGCTTCTTTCCTCTGCTTGCTCTGCTGCCCAATACGTGAAGATACTGAGTCCAAGACAGGGAACTCAGTGATTCATAGCTTTTAAGATGTCCCCCATGCACGTAGTTAACTTGTGGTTTTGGAAATATAAATTCATCCTTCCAGTTTAATAGGAAATCTCCTATCTGCCACAAGCAAGAAACAGAGCTGTTAACCTCCTCTCAGGCTGCAAACTCTTCAAGAATGAAGGAACAGAGGAGAGGAAAAGAAGGTCTAGGAGATTGGACACAGCACAAAAATCCTAAAACTGCCCTCTTCTGGTGTTCGGAGAGGTGGAGAATGGCTAGCGGCCCTTTGCAGCTTATGTGTCCACCAGCACAGCTGAGGGGAATATCATCTCCCAAGCGGGAGATTTTCTCATCTGAGTAGGATGTGACGTGTTAGTGATGCTGGTGTCAAGGTGTCCTCCCATTTCAGTAAGCCAAGTCTAGAAGCCACATGTCCCAGACACACTGTTGTCCTCTGAGTTTCTTTGCTTGCCAACTTATTCATCTTTGTTAAGAGCCTCTCATAAGCCACTCATCTTGTTCTCATCTTTATCTTTGTCTCAGCCTGGATTTGAAGTCACTGTTAAAAAAATCTGTACCTTGTATAGACAAGGGGTATTCATAAGGAAAAGGAAGACATGAGTGGACAACCCAACACACTGAGGACATGCCTCGAGTCGTATCTGCTACTAGGAGGGCCTCAAAGCTGGAAACACAGACTGGGAGGCAAGGAGGGTGGGAATTCCCTCATAACTGTGATGACAGGAAGAAAACAATACAGAATAAGATCCATGATGTCTCCAAAATAGTACTCCCTTCCAACAGGGAACAGCACCTGCAGTCTAACTGGAAGCTGTGCACCCTACCAGTGTGGATGTTGCAGAGGTTTCTGTTCAGAGAGAAAATTTCTTCCTGAACATCAGTCATGTGCCCTAGAGCACAAGTGTGAATTTCCTTTAGGAATATGTTTGCAGCTCAGTTGCTATCCTGTGGATGTTCTCATGATCCGCACATGGATATCAGCCTTCATGAGTACTGTTAAATCCTTTCAAAGATGTCCTAGGGCAGGAGACTCTAAAACCTCTCTATATACTGAAAAGAAAAAGTATTTATTCCTACCTTTGTAATTATACAGTCTTCTTACATAACCAAGCATATTTATGTTCGTAATTTATGGAGAAGTAGTAAAGAACAGTGCATATATTATATCATTTATGGACATCTGATCATTTTCTCCCTAAGGTAAACACTCCTAATCATGGCAATCATCTTCCTTCGGGAATTTCTATAAGCACTTTTTATTGTTAATTAAATATTTTTCATATTTTTTAAAATAAAGTTATATTTTAACTAGCCTCCCAGTCTGGAGGAAGGGTGATAGTATCCAGAGGAAACCAAACAAAAATACAGTTATGTGGTAACACTTGCATTACTGTCTTTTTCTGTCCTTGATTCTTCACGTGCTAAACACAGATTTGCACTGAGCCCATTCCTCAGACTCTCCCTTCACAATCTTCCCAAGTTTAGATTCAGCAGATTTATTTTTCACGCTTGCTAATTTCCCCATCACCAGTACTCCGGCTATCTGCATGTCCCAGGTAGCACCTAAGAGATCAGCCATGGCCCAAGGCTCTCCTTGCTTCAAGCCCTGTGGAAACACAGCAGGACAACCCCTGCCCTTGCTGCTCACGTTGCCTGGTCATATCTGCACGGCCGGGGTCCAGTTAGTTTTCACATGGCAGCAGCCACATAAAACCGCTCGTGATGTGGAGCAGCACCGCCGTGCTCGGTGCAGAGCATGCACGGGCTGTCAGCACCTGAGCTGCTTTCCCTGCTTGTTAGGCAGAAGGATAATAACCGCGAGAAGCAGCCTAGTAGGCAGCAAATGCATCTCACTGTTCACTATAGAGCTCTGAGTTGCTAAAATTTCCCACTCTGTGCATGCCTTTAAATATTCAATAGAGGGCAAGGAAATCTGTGCTGTTATGATCCCTCTCCTATCACTTATTTTTGCCTGACGTTGCTTTAGCAATTCTGCTGCTTCACAGTCCCTGGGTAAGTAGGTCTGTAACTCACCTGGAATCCCACTTTTGTTGCCTTGAATAATATTTCTCAAACTCCAGAGCAAAGTCCTTTGATTTATCCTTTCCAAGCCTGTTGCAGTGAGGGCAGATGATCTAGTGGGCTCTCTAGGTCTGCCACTCATCCCCTAGATGACTGCTGGACACTTGCATTGCAGCACCATTCTCCTCTTAACCTTCGCCAGCATAAGTGTGTTAACTCTCCAGAGATTATCAGTCTGTCTGGAGGTGTGATTGAAATGAGTTTGGCTCCTCTTGAGAAGCCAGGGCCCTATCCTACTAAATCACCAGCTATAATCTGAGCTTAGGCGAAAACAAACAAAATAATCTTCCAGGACACACTAATGGTACAATGTCAATACTCATATTGTGTGTGCCAACTGTCCTATTAATTATTATCATTACCTGCCTTCATAAATTGAGTGAAGCTGCAGTTCTAGCACTGTAGGAAACAAGTATCGATTGGAAAAATAAGTCCAGAAGTGTGTGGGTTTGTATGCTTCCCCCTCTTTCCCTGTACCCATTTAATGATGCTACCTAGGTACCTACGTACAATATGTACCCCTGCATCCCTGCAGGTGTGTGTATACATATGTCTATACTCATCTGTACACACATATACACGGTGCAACTGAGTCGTTTAGCTGAATAGAGCACAGAGAGGTATATGCCTTATTATTGAGGAGGTTATTCTGAAAATACTACCCTATGTTCAGATACGTGCAAGCCTACACTCTGCGAGGACGTGTCTTATGCCCTGCATCTCGACGTTTCCCGACAGATGTTAGCTAATGTGGTTGTAGAAGGTTCACTGTGGATGCAGTGAGCCCAATAAATCTTCCTCTTAAATGCAGACACTCCACCATCCCAGCATCTTATACCTATAATACATTTTAATTACTTGGCTATTCAAATTATACTAAATCAGATCTGCGTGGAGCTGCATCATGGATTTCTCAATTTACATTTAATACACCACAAACAAAATAAAAAAATGACAAGTGCACTTTTTATTGGGACTTGCAGGAGCTACTGGAGTCTGATACCTTTAAAATTATTAAGTGACAAAGATTACTAGCACTAAGGTTCTACTTTGCTTCCCCATTAGCCATTTAGGTGACAGCTGCTGTATTACACATAAAGATGAACCATTCCTTGAGGGATGATAGTGGTTCCGCTGTGACACTACTGGCATAAAGCATTATCAGACCAGAGCTGTGCTTAGAGCCATCGCAGTCTCCTAGGCACCTATCAGTACCCTCATTATCTGCATCACAGAGTGTCTGGGAAGAACACTGCCAGGCTTCACAGCTTTGCAGCTCATTTGAGAAGCGGAAATTAAACGTCCCAGGAGGAAAAACAGGCACATTGTAACAGCACCAGTGCTATACACCAATAACATGTTGACTGCTGTTGCACTGACTTCTGTCTCATTAATTTAATAGGCTCCTGGATTGGGGATGGGAACGTGGAGAGGCAGCTTTTACAAGCAGATTATTGAACAGGGCTCTCTGACTGCGAATCCAGATCAGAGTGAGAGCTTATGCTAGGCGCTGCTGCACTTCAGATACCCGTCTCGACTTCCACAGCTGCTAGGTAATGGAATAAATCAGAGAGAGGCTCTGGGACAGGACTAAAACTGGCTGATCATATACATAGCCTGTACTTGCATTATGCACAGCGCCTGTGTGAAGCAAGGAAATAGGTACAGGAGCCTTTACAGACTGCACCATGCGTGTGCAGATGTTAATAAGAGCACACTGAGGGGGAACCTGCTAGACTGAGACTGCACTCTTGCAGTAGAAACAGTCCTGCAGTAGTGCAACGAGGCAGTTTGCTCTTGCTCACACCGTGCCATGCCGTGAAACAGGCACAGGCTTCTATTCTGCTTCCTTGCCAGATGTTACATTTAAGAACATGCGAAGGAATTTTAGACTTTCCATTACATTTCTGTTACTCGCTGCAGGCAAATTCGTGCATTTCTGAACATCTAAGCTGGTAAGAACACTCTGAGGGATGGTCATGGCTGTAGGAAGGACTGGTCTGTGACTGCAGTTCATGTGGATGATCATTAAAGTGATCTCTTTCAACAGTATATTTGGGTGTATGTACACATATATGATCCCTCTTTATTTGTGTATAGGGGTGATATTATAAAAGAAAGGATGAAAAAAAAGAGAGAAAATGTACTCTTTTTTGCACTCCCAAAAGCCACTTTGCCCACCAAATAGAGTCCAGCTGGCTTCACTGTTCTCTCTCCTTGGTTTTCAGGGGGGAGTCACCCAAATGCACTAGGATCCACGATGAGCTATGGGGAAGAACAAAAAAAAAAAATGTTTACAGCGTTCATACTTATTGTGCTCTTATCTTGGCATTCACCTTTTGACTCAGTCTCAGCTTCCAGACCATCTTCATAGACAATGCCTCTATATCCAGCATATATTTTGCTCATTCATAGTAAGGCAGAGAATAACATATTTCCTTTTATTCCTATTAGGCATCTTGAAAAGCTCCTATGTCCAGTTAGAAATGCTGGACTTGTTGCATCGTTGCGCTGTGCATTTCACAGTTAAGCAAGGGAATGCAGGACAGGGAAAAGCTTATGTTTACTGAAGAATGCCCATTTTTTTCCAGGCATGGAAAAACAACGGTATTCTAAATTCATATCTATGGATATTAGTGTAATAATATGAACTTTCCAGCAAATGATCCTCTTTGAAGCTTAGACATGGCAAGGAATATTTATATTAACCTCTATGGCAATAGAGGTTAATATAAATGAACCTTTAATTAATTCTGCTCAACTATAGCTATCCTTCCATGAAATATTTTGGGATAATGCTTGCTAAGACAATCATACATGTAACATCATCTAGAAACCTGTGCTCATATAGTGCAGAAAAGTTGCTAGAGCAAGTGTATGGACTGTAGTACTAATTGAACCTATCCCTGCAGTTACCAGACCATATTGGTGTTTAGACATCTCTATCCCCTAGCCCATAGAGCCAGGATCAGATACATTGCTTGATTCACTGCACACTCCGTTTACAGCCTCCCCTTGGATAACTGATTAATTTAAAGCAGAAGTAATGCTGTTTTTTTTTTTTTTCTGTCATTACTGCAAAATCCAGGTCAGAAGGCTTAAGGATTTTGGTAGAAAGGTATATTTATGTTTAGCTTATTCCTTTTTGCCCCTAGGATATAAAGGTGATTTTCACGGAGTCTAGCATCTGATTTCAGTTGCACAAACACTGAAACAGTGATACAGAAAAATTGCACTGATTTAAGTGGTATTACAGAAGATTTACACAGGTATACTCAAAGCACTCTTTTTTTTTTTCCTTTTTTTTTTTTTAATGTTCTGGGTCAAACCCTGGAAGAAAACATATAAGGATTAAAATGAACTTATCACCTCTCCATTAATTTTCAGTGACAGACACATTTCTTTTTATTCTAGCTTGCTATTGTTCCCAAGGTAGTAAGTTAAGGAAGGCAGTTCTGCCTATCTCAGAGGTAATTGAAGTCATGTCTTCTTCACTGTTGGTTCTTTATACCCCTGAGGAAATGGACCGTGGCTTTGTCCACATTACCCAGGAAGACTGTAGCAGTTCTGATAGAAAACAAATTGAAAATAATCTAGGCAACCTGCTTATACGAACGGCACTTTGTCTGTCTAACCAACTAGAATATAACCTGCCTAACCAGCTCGCTCTGAATGCAAGATCCTTTTTGTAAAGCTTGCAGTAAAGAGAGAAAAATTGCTTTATCTATTTTTGCTTTTCAATGTGTCACCTGTATCCTTAGATACTCTTTTCCTGTTTCCATCCAGTGAAATAGCGCTCTCTTTGAAGAATTTCTTCTCTAAGAATTAAAATCTCTGCTTGGAGAATTAACAGATTTTGTCAGCTTATAGCCAGTGTCTTTATTAAAGCTATGTAATTCACTTATTTCAGAAAATATAGTCAGTGCTTTAGAAAAACACACCAGCATATGCTTTTAAAAAAGCAAAACATAACTGTGCACAACTCTGTTAGGAATAGGAAGAAAATATAGAAACACAATAAACTTCGCAGTCATCTCCTGGATGCTGGCTTCTTCCAGGCTCACAGCTGCTCAGATGCTTTCTGCCAGCTGAGTGAAGAGTTTGATGTGATAACAAAAGAGCTTCCCTGGAAAAGCCAAAAATACGTCTGCAGCACAGCAGCTGACCAGCTCAGCAGCACGGGTCACTGAAAGCACAAACCGCCTCTTTCTGTGCTCATTCCTCTAACTCCCGACTAAATGCTGAGTCAAGTTTAAGGGCACAGACCATATTCCGACTATTTGTCATGAGTGGTGCTCCTGTTCGGCCGTGCAGGGACTCCTGACAATTGGCACCATGGATCACCTATAGGTCCCGGGAAATTAGATACCACAGTAGCTGCAAAGCCTGAATGCTTGGAGGCACCTTAGAGGGGTTTGAATACTCCCCAAGGTCTTTGGGGGACCTCTCTCTCTGCAGGGACACCCTGCGGGCCGTGGTCCTGGAAGCGATGGAGCAGGCAGGAGGAGACCCAGCACAGGGCACCGCGCACAAGGCTGTGCTCGGTGGCTGCCCTGCAGCTGCAAGACCTTTCTCTGAGGTCCGAGCATCAAATCCAGTTAACTTTTAGGAGAGACAGCTGGAAAAGTGTTTTGATTGACACCCCCTCTAGAGAGGAGCACAATATCAGCCATGAGTCACCCTGGTTCCCTTATCTGTTCCTCCTAAGATGCTCAAGATACCTCAGCAACGTCAGTTTTGACTGAATAAAATTTTAAGAGGGTGATGATGGTTTTAAGCCTTCCGAAATGGCTGAGCACAATTCTTTCTAGGCAATCAGGAGATGTAGTTGTGGGATGATGGGTCCTCCTCCGTGACTGTGCCTATATCAGAACCCACATCCCCTCCTCCTCTGTGCTCCTGTGCTGGGAGCAAAGGCTACAGAGAGAGTTTGGCTCCCGTGGAGGATGAGAGAGCTGCACTGTGGATTGTAAAAGAAAATTATGCCCTAATAATAGAGAAACACAGAGGCCTTTAGCTCAGTTCACAGGCTGCAATACTGTAAAATTATTAACCTGATTTATTTCAAGGAAAGGGTCACTCTGTGAGGAGACTGTGTCTAAACTTTATTCAGATAAAAGACCATTAACAAAAGGCAGGCTTTGGGAAAACAAGCAAAACTCAGGCTGTGTGCTCAGTAAGCACATTTTCTAGTTTTCAGTCAAGAAGTCATTGGCAGTGTCAGTGCTTGAAAACTGCATGGCTCAGACATTTCTAAACCCTTTTAATCCATCACAAAGGGCTCCCTTGATTGTTGCTTTGTTTTTCTTCTGCTGCCCTACAGTATGGCTGCCAGTGTATATTCCTGATAAGCAGTGAGCTATGCAGATGCTGATAGGTTTTTCCTGCCTTTGGTCCTATGCAACCTGCCAATGCCTGTGTGAGGGGACACAACAATGAGTTAGAAACACCCGAAAAAAGGGGACACTTGATCCTCCCCTTGGTCTGCAGGAAAGTTAAAAAAATGGAAGATTAATGTGCACGGGCCACTTGGTGCCACCCATAAAATCTCCATTGCAATTAATAGGAAGTTCTGCTTAAAACCCAGTAATACAATGAAGTCCCTGCAGTATTAGTGCCATTTTAATCCCCCTGGATTCAGAGTTTGGCATTACTAATGCAATTAATTACAATAAGAGAGAGCACCGGCTCCATGCATTTGAGTGTATACGTCCACACACAGCTGAATACATCCTGAGATGCACGGGGAAGCTATGTCCCTTGACTGAAATCCCAGCATGGTCTGTCCCACCAAGAAACTACCATAAAAATCCTGCAAGAGACATATTCAAAACCATCAGATAAATAATAAATAAATAAATAAAGGCAGCAGATAAAGCAGGACCTCAGCACAGCAGAGAGCTACCAAGTTGGGGCCACACCATGTATCCAGTGTCCAGTGGACTAAACCACCAGGGAAACAGGAAATACCACTATTTCCAGCAAGAAGAACATTAGCTGCTTATTATTGCAGTTCTGCTTCCTCTGCAGACCTTCTCAAAGCTGCGGAGCCCTAGGCAAGAACACCCTAAGGGTGTTCTGTGGTGCACTGGGCAGGCATGTGCAGAGCCCTGCTGTCCAGAGGACGGCTGTGCCACCCATGATACAAACGAGAGGCAAGAATCTGGGAAAACCAGCTGTTTAATTCAAAGCCCCTCCATCCTCTGCACCCTGGTTGAGCCTAGCATTCACCTAGGCTCAAGGTGCTCAAACTCAGTTTTGCTGTCTGTTGCAAAATGCTGTGCTTTTGTCTGGAGCACACGAGCAAGGTCGACCTTTAGCCACTTAGTCCTGCCCCCCAACCCTGCGAATAGCGAGGCTGGGTTTTCACCTACAGACACATGTGTTTGGGGATTGCAGCTGTACAAAAAGGCAAATGGGACAAAAGCAGAGGAGGCACCTTAGGGTCTTTGCAAATGTAACCCTGGGCCCTAGGGCATGGGGCAGTCAGAGCTGCTGCTCTCTGAGACTCAGGAAAAGGGATTCAGCAGGGAGCATGGAAAGAAAGCCCACCAGGACAAGCAGACAAAGGAGGAAGTGCAGAAGGAGAAAGAAAGCCAGACCTGCTGAGCACCAAATGGCCTGGTGAAGTGTGAGCAGCAGCAGGCTAAGGAGCAGCTGTGATGGGGAGGGCTGGGCGCTACTGGGAATAGACGCAGTGAAGCAGAGGAAGGGGGACATGTGGTTTATGTTGAAAATCCAGAGGAAAAGATGTTTTCACATTACTGTTTTAATACTAGATTTTAAATATCTAACACTGGCAGGAAAAATAGCCACCAGATCAATTTTTAAGAAATACTAATTACCTCTTAGACTTCTAAATTAAAAATATCACCAGTATGAGATATTAATGAGATGCAAGAAATCTTTGCAACCATGTATAAAGTCTGCTCATTGCAATACCTGTGATATCAATTACTTGGTGGCTTGAATCCCTACTCACATTCCCCGAGCTCAGCCTTGGCCTTCCTCTCCCCTCCAGCTACTCCTCTTGCAGCACTATTATTTCTACCCAGTTTAACCTAAATGTCATTTATATTCAACCTTCAGAAAATCTGAAGAGAATAACATCTGATTTAGGGATAATTCCTGGGTTTTATCTTTTAGTTACTAACAAGCAGCCCCAATCCTCACTCCTTCTTTTGTCTTTGAGCGGAATTATATATTAAAAAGGATGTAAAACCAGTATTACTACAAGCGTTCATACAGAGGCTGAAAACTCTTTATCTTCTCTAGCCTTCAAATACTCCTACCTTATTTTTCTGCTTGTCTGTTAAATGGTTTTAACCCATTTTGGCTGCAAGCTCTTTGAGACAAGGGCTGCATTTTCTTTTCTGCTTTTAATAGAGCCAGACTGTGGTAGCAGATTTATTCATATGAAGTCCTAGCGATATGAAATATCACATGAAAAATATTTATATAAAGAGTAGAAGATTTGTCAGAATAAACCCAGTAGAAAGAAGATGGGAGATTTTCAGCAGTTTTTTTGCCTTTTTTTTTTTTTTTTTATGGAAAATTCTGTACTACAGTGTTTTTCCCAGTCTGACCAATGCATAGTAGCTGGAATAAGATGGTATATTAATTTCCCTTGACAATAATTGGAGCAGCCTATGATCTTAGCAGCCCTCTGGGCATATTCCTGAGGTCAAAATGAGAGTGTCAGAGTCGTGTTGCTCTTTTATGACACTCCCTTCACATCTCAAGAAGAAGCTACTAATCCACTTAAACAATTACCTTTTAGAAGAAGAGGCAGAGGACTTTGTATGAGGATGGCTAATGAAAGACTCAGCCTCTGAAATATATGAAAAGCTTGCAAAGCAAAGGAGTAGAATACAACTATTATCTGACATGTAGCCCCAATGAATAAAATCGTCACCAGACTGAAACTGCTCGGTATTTTTATTCATGTCTCTGCTGCAAAGTGGTTGAAGCCTAAAGCTAATGAAGGAAATAATATGCAATTCATCACGGTGTGGAGAGAGAAAGACAGACAAACATAACTCTTGACTCGTGTCACACCAGTGCCTTTCAAACTTCTCTTTGTGGCAGCTTTCAGAAAAAGACCATATTCTCTGTACCGCTTCCCAGCTTTCTTCCATCCTATGAAAGCAAAAACATCCTGAAATCCCCTTCAGACCACAAACAGGAAATCTGCTTTCCTTGTTAGAACTTGCCCCACAAATATACAAAATACTGAAAGATAATCCGTAATCATTCCTGATTTCAGAAGTAATGGGCCATAATATTAGTGGCAAATAGCGAAGTTACTCTTCCATGTCCTGAGGACAGTGCATCCCACGAGCTGCATTTCCAGTGCAGGCTGCTGCGCTGCCTGCAAAGGGAAGCTGCACATTGGGACAGTTTCTGGACGATTTTGGCGACTAATATTTATTCTGGTTTGTCTATTTCTTTACTCTTTCTCCTGTTTTCCTTATCTTGTATGGCACAAAGCAGATATGTATAAAACCCTTACGGACAACCCAGGAGCTACTCTTCAGGCCTGGGCTGACACCATCTCCAGGCACAAGGAGACACCAGGCACAAGGACCTGATGGATCACGTTGCGCTGCCCACCACTGTGGTGTGATCCCGTCCCTGGGGCCTTCCAGTGTGGTGGCAGTGGCAAATAGGTGAAGCTACTGCATTCTTGTAGCCACCTCCTCAACCCAGATGGCCCAGAACTATGTCCAGCTCAGTGGTGGTGGTGACAGCTTGGCCCAGACTCCTGTCAGCCCTCCATCATGCTCACTTTTATGCTGGTGGTAGCTTTTGAGTAGACACTTTTGCTTATTTTTATATTTTTCTGCATCTTTTTTTAAAAAAGAACAGAACTGCTGCTTACCTGGTTATTTGGGGCACTGGGAGTGTGCTTACAGCTGCAGATTGCCACCTCTAAGATTTTAGTGATGACTGCAGTCAGTTTTCATATTTCCAAAATGGAGCGAAACTTCATAAAGCGCCGCTCTAACGTATATAACACCAATTTGCTGAATGTCAGTGCATACTGACCTTCTCACAAGCACTGGCAGACGGCCATTCCTTCAGTCCTGAAGAGTTGCCTGAACAGAGCCCCGAGCAGCGGCTCAGCCTGCGCGTCGCCTCGGCACCAGTGCCCACAGCAACACGCAGCGGCAGCCACGTGACCGCGGTGCCTCGGCCACCACCAGCTCCTTTCCCGCACGGCAGAGCCATCGGGGATCCCAGGGCTGCCTCATTCGCTCCTGTCAAAACTACAGGCTCTGCAGGCCATCCTGCTGCGGGGAGGACGGGAGCGGCTCCTCAGGGAGCGGGACGCGGAGTCGACGCTTATGGCGCAATGGCAGCTTCGGGGCTCCGGGAGGGGGCAAGAAAGGCAGTCGGCGTCGTAGGAATGTCGTGCAGAAATGGACTGTAAGTGGAATATAATAGCAGAGGAAAAGAGTATTTAAGAAGGCAGGAAAGGCAGGCACACATCCTTGCTGTGCGATCTGGCGTGTGCAGCCAGCCTCTGTTCAAGCATCAGAGTTTGTGTCCTCAAAAACTTTGCAATTATTTTTTTAATTAGCTGAGGCTGTCTTCATTGAATTTCCCTTCTATTTTATTTTTTACTGAACAATCCAGTAGGGTCCTTATTTCAGAGCAGATACAGCCCTTCAGAACATGGTAGCATACAGGAGCTGGCTGTGCCCACTGATGCAGCTAACGAATCCTGTGCATTGCTATGAATACGCTGGTTCCCCTTGGGCATCCCTCAGGTGTTGCCTACCAGAGCACATGCAGCTTGCAGGTTTTAGAGATTACAAATGCGGAGAGGCTGCTCTTGGAAATTGCAAATGATGTGGCGAGTTGCCAAGCGTCGTAGCATCCTGTGCTCCTGACCTCTTTTCTCCTGGTGTTTATTCTCTCCATCGAAACTTGAAGTTCCCCAGGATCTAAGGTCCTAATGGGTGAGGTTCTTTGTGTTGCAAGGAGTAAATATATCCCCAGTATGTTTCCAGATGGTCTGATTTCCCATCTTCTGGTTTGGGAATGCAGTTTGCTTGTGAAATAAACTGTAGGTCAATGAGTTGCATTCTCCATACCTGACTGAACCTATGATTGAGTTTTCAGGTCTGCTGCCAGGGACACCACTGTTTTCTAAGTATTTTTAGCCGAATTGTAAAGACGATTAGAATCTCAAGGATTTTCCCTGCCAGATTCTAGTGGTTCTTTTAATAGGACATGAAATTTTGGAATCAAACTATTTAAATGTTCTGACAACATAGCACATCTCCAGGTGCCTTACTCCATAATAAACATGCGTCGCATGGCCTTCTCCCATACAATCCAGTTAATTTTAACCCTAACAACAGCCTAATGGAAAGAGCACGCTGCACTCTAAATGCCGATCGCTTGCTCAAAGCTTTCCTTTGTTAGAGTCTCCCAGTTTAGTCACCACCAGCTTCTGAAAAGATTCCACGGAGTTAATGTTTCCATTTCTTTTAATTCGTTAGTAATGATGACACAGCCATAACACAGCTGTGTTCCAGCTCAAAGGAGCTGAGTGCAAATGCTGCCCAGCGTTCCTCTATCTCTGTTCATTCTTTGGCTCGGAAGTGGGGCTGTACAACATGTTGCTATTCGGAGGATATGGTGACATTTTCCTATCTTGGGTGGAAAAGTTCTTTGGAGGAAGCCTCCTTTTTTATTTTTATTTTTTAATTTGACATTTTCTCTGAAAAGCTGACCTAATTTTCTCGGAATAATGTAAATGGTTACACACTTGAAACATTCCGCTGGAGAGTTTACAGATAAAGCTGAACTATTTTATGGTTCAATTATTCCAAAGTGCAGGGGATCCCTGTTGCATTATTACTTCACCAAGACGGTGAAGTGGGGGCTTCCTAGCTCCTTCCCGTGCGAGTACGTTGGAATTTGTCAGTAAAACCTTCAGTGCAGTTTTGTTATTGCAAAAACCATTAGCACTGTTAGTTCTAAAAGGCACATTCAAGGTATTATCCCCAACAACTATGTCTGGTGTTGGTATTCATACCCATTCCCTGCCCCTTTGAAGCACAGGCCTGAAGTCCTTCAGGGATGGGGAAGCATGGAAGCATCAGGGAAAGGGGAAGGAGTGTCAACCACCCATTGAAGGTTATCAAGCTGTGACTGGTTGCCAGCAGACTGCGTGGGGTGATTCTGTCTCAATTTGAGAAGATTTCTGCCCAGACTGCAAGGCAACGCTAACAATGTGGCAGGACACAGGGCACGTAGGACGAGGTGCCTCCAGGAGGGATGGAACATGTGGCAGAGCTCTCCTTGCAGGAGCTCGTGGTACAGCTGCCTCTGCTGGGCTCCGTCAAACCACTTCCAGATCCAGTTCTGGACAGCCAAGGCCATTTCAACCTCCCGCATTGTTACTTATGCATTTTGGGAAGGGAAGCAGCATTCCACATGTCCCCTTCCCTGTTGAAGCTGAAGGACCACGTGAGGGATCTACCACCTTGAGCAGTGTGCAAGAGCTCCTAAAACAATGATCACTAGCAAAGAGGCTTAAAAAACACCCTGTCAGAAAGGTGTCCTATGGCCTCAGAGTGACCACTCTTCCTACTGCCTGGACTATGGAAGGGGCTGTCATTATCCATCAAATATACCCATGCAACCTGCTGGATGCAGTCATAGCATGTGTAATTTAGACTAATCAGCATGAGAGTCTCCCAACCAAAGGACCTTGGTAGTATTGCTAAATGCAGAATTAATGCATTTAATTACACTAGACTGAGAAGAGAAAACAAGAGAAAAACAGCTTTCCTGGACTAGTCTACCTTTTTAGCATTTTCCTTTTGGCAAACTGTGGTGCAGAATTCACCAAAATACCACTCAGGTGCATTTTTCCATGGATCCAAATGAGCACACATTCCAATGATAAATCTGGGAGTTAAACTGCAGACTTTTGATAGTTCAGAAGGTTTACTCAGAAAGAGAATCTTATTACTTTTCTAAGTTCCCATGTTCTGTAGGACAATGGGTTCAGTAACATGGACTGTGTAAGCAGTAAACATAGAAATAGATCTACAACTACCATCATCTCATTGGCATATAAACAAGCTTCTTAAAGGTGGCTCTACTAGTTCTCCAGCCACATCTGACTGCTCTAGAGATATAGTTTATATTCTTGAAGGAATTTTTTGTTTATCTGTTGCTGTTGTATGCTTTCATTTCTGCAAAAATCTAATTAAGTTCAGTGTTTAGGAGTGCTAATGGGCATAACAATCTCCTGGAAATATTATATTTCAGGAAAAGAACAGTGAAAAAAAAAAATCCAATAAAAGGGAAAGGGAAAGGAAAAGGAAAAAGAAAGGAACACTGCATTTTATCCAGGATAAAATAAATAAATAAATAGCCACATGCAAATATCTCTACCTATCTAACAGAGATTGTTATAAAGACAAATTAGTTAATTGCTGCAAAGTGCTTTGAAAATGAAAAGGGATATATAAGAGGTGATTATTATTATTCACAACAATCTGGTAGGTGAAGGCATCTGCCTATTTTGCTTTATGTATCCCCAGAGCTTTCCGAAAGCTACATTAGAAGAAAGGGAAAGACCTAAAATAGGAGAAGAACAATCCCAAAAGGGAGAAGAAAGACCTGTGACATTTGTGGATAATAATAATAATCAGCTATGTATCCAATTCAAAAAATACCATCAGGAGTACAGAGCAAGAAAGTTACACAGAGGTGCATTTGAACTGATCTTAATGGATAAGAAGCTCATTAACAATGTGTTGATGTTACTGAACTGACACTGAAAATATTAATTTAAATAAAAATATCTTACATTAAGTCTATAGCTGCATTTTGAGTCAAACAAACCAAGCTTCTATGTGCTATACTTTGACCACTTAGGTACTAAACAGAATGCCTGTATTGTGCATGATAAAGGGCAAAGTTTTTATCTCATTATTGAATCTCATGCAATTTTCAAATCTAAAATTCTCAAGAATTGCACTGAGATACTGATTTATGTTGATAATTTAGGATAGGACTATAACATACATTTGTCTCCAGAACGTGTAAAATAGGATCCAAACCTTTGGAAGATTAAATCATGTGCTAACTCCTCTCATACTAGCAATCTCACCAAACTCAAGGGAACTAGTTGTGCGTTTATGGCTAAGGACATGCAAGACTGCTAGCAAGGTCAGGACAATAATTTTAGCATTAGAAAGCAAACTAAGCCTACAATGAAGCAAGACTGTTGATGAGTCTGTGGACTGAAACATTTCATAGCTGTGGATTTCATGGCTGCAGAAGAACTAACTCATTTTTTTTTCTCTCAATGTAGCAGCTAAATTATTACTTGCACTAGCTATGAATCACTTCAGAACTTATTCTTTAAAGGTACCCAAATTCCCTTAGGTGTTTCGGTATAATTCTATTACATTTTTTTTTTTCTGTTTAATATTAAATTCTTTCCTGGATGTTTAAATAAACCTGGAAACCTTTTTAGGGAACATAGTATAATGGGGAAATAAGAACATGTGCACAGGATGTCTCTATCTTACATACATTTTATTATTAATGGTAATTCATGCAGAACCAGCCACTTCACAAGGAGAGACTAAACACTTGCATAGAGCTAGGTGCTTCTCTCTGACCTTAATTTGTTTCTGTACTTGAGCACTGGATTCCCTTTCAAAAAATAATTATTCTGAGAAAGATTATAAACCAATAACAGTCTCTTTGTGGACAACAAACAAAAGCAAACTTTTGAGGATGAATGTTTGGAATACTTTCTTAGTGTTTATTTCAATAAAGTGTAGGGTAAGAGGTCTCCACCTTGGCAGGTGTGTTGGTGTTCCTGCAACAAGGAAATGAAAGAACAGACCCTCCTGGTTCCCATCTATTTCCAATGTATTTTCTCCCCTGTCTCTAAAATACGTTTTCTTGCAGGTTCTGGTGACTATTAATTCACCTAAAGGGACTAGACAAGTCTTTGAGATGTTTTACAGTATGAAGATTTTAATTTTAGTCCCCAATAGCAGGAATTTCAGCATTTCCTCCTGATGGCTTGTTTGTTTTTCTGTGTGAAATACTTGAAGACTTTAGTCCAGGTCTTAGGAAAAACTCACTCTTCTTAGAGCTGTTTTATGTGAGCCTGTTATTTAGCACACCAGAAACGAGATAGACCTACAAACTAAAAGGAGCATGACTGAAAGCTCGTTAAAATTGATGGAAAAACTCCCTCACTGGGGGAAGGAAAGGATGTTCAGGTTGGTCTTTGAGAACCAGGAGTGGGGAGCTCCTGCTATTTGGCATGTTCTGTATAGACAGCAAGATTTGGCCACAGTATCTTTGAGTGCCACATTTCACTTTTGATAAAATAGCTCTTCCAGCTAGGTAGAGACACCTTCTACTGCTGGTTATTTTTTCCCTCTGCCTGCCATTACCTATGAGCCATAGATCCACATATACATTTGGTAGCTCAAAATCTCTCTAGAGAAGCTGCAATTTGCCCAGAGAAGCAGGAATGGAAGAAGGGGAAATGACAGGTTCACTGAAACAAAGTTTCCATTCTAGCACTATTAAAGTTGGTATTTTTAGGAGATTCCCTCATTCTTCTGAGTGAACGATGAGAATGCTAATTGGAGTGGTATGCGACGCTTCCCGCCAACAGTAAGAATCATACGTAATTTAAAACATACCAGCTACAAGCAGAGAAGAGAAAGGTTTGAAAGTAAATCCAGAAGACTTACCTTAACTGACTAACGTATTTACATTTACATCCAGAAGACTTACCTTAACTAAAATGTTTATGTTTACCATTACCATAAAAATTGGATATTTGCAGTTCTTTTAAAGCATTTCTTCCGTGTACTTTTGCTATAAAGTGAAGACAACTTCTTTTCCCATTCAACCAATTTAGCAGCCTTAGCTCAGAGAATCTAGAGAATTTGGGCAAGTCACAGACAGAGAAGGGATTCCCAAATCTTAGGCCTGCACTGAGACTATTTTTACACCATTTTTTCTCTCCTCTTGGAAAAGACAGATATGTGTGCTGTGGGGGAACAATTGCAGATGGAAGAATATAAACTGAGAAGGGTGCCAGAAAACAACAGGAAAGATAAAACAAGGATACTTGGATTAACATAGGCTTTCTATTAAAAAAAAAAAATCAGAACAATTCATGGTGCCTTTTGCAGTCCTTTGGTATTACATAGCTGTTGGCCTAAAAAGGAAAGCTGCTGTATAAATCTGAAACTGCTTGTCAAGACTCTGGAATATTATTCTAATAAGGCAGCTACCATGATCCTTTACATAATCCAAAGACATCCATCAAAGCAAGAGAGTGAAATGGATGGTTTTGGAGTTTATATCCATAGGCACCATAGAAAATATATTGGTGGGGTTTTTTTCTCTCCCAGGGATTGAACAAGACAGTTTGCCAGTTTCTGAATACTGGAAAAAAAATGTTTGTAGACATCCTTTGTATTTTCCATCTCATTTTTGATTGTGACATAGTCAAATATATTTACTTTTAGGATATACTAGGTATTGCTTGTCTACAGGTCACTTTATGAGCAGCGCAAGCAAATAGTGTTGTACAGCCCAGTGCACTGACATTTGTGTTTTCATGAATTTTCCTTCATAACTTCAAATTATGCATTTCAGATGGTGTTTTGTTTTTTTAGGGGGAGAAAAAGTGGAAGAAGGGGCACTAACCAGCCCTGATTTAGTAATAACGTGAGGAATGCTCACTGAGAGCACAGCCTGAACAATACAGGAAAAGATAAAAGACCTGTGGGGCAAGCAAGTCTTCATCTAAAAGCATTTGGAAACAGGGATAAGCTTGACTGATTTCCTTGCCAATCATAGAAAATGCTTTTGGCTGAGCTGAGTTGCTGAGCCCCAAAGCCTAAGCCCAAGTCCTCATCATCTGGACCCGCTGGCTGTGAAGTCCAAGCAATGAACCGCTTTGCTCCTCTGTTTCCACCTGCAAAACCTGCGCAGTACCTATTTGCTTCACAATGACATTATGAGGCTAATTTAATCGCAGCTGTAAAGCCCTTCTGAGATAGCAGGAGAAAAGGTGCTGTACAGCCATCATGTTCTTCGTTATCATTAGAGGTGGCATTTGATTGCCAGCCGAGTGTTGCAGGAGTCGAAGCCAGGCATCAGCTGTGGCTATCGGTGGTAATGACCCAGATGATGAGAGTGGCTGAACGGGGAACAATTTTGGTGACCTGCAAAACAGCTCCATTAAAAATGCAAACTCCTGTGCAGACTGGGTTTCATTCAGTGCCTGGAGAAACCAAAATCACACATCTCTCTAGGAAAAGGAAATTAATTGAGGCTCTTCTTTTGGAAGTGCTTTTGCTGAAATACAGCAAAAGGTAGCAAAACAAATGATGCTTCTTGGAGGATTTCTTCTTGGATGCTGGAAGGCAGAAAGGATCACAAGTTATTCTTCCCACCACCCAACAAGGACATGGTGACTTTTCCTTAGTCTCTTCATCCTTCTCATACTCCTCACGGACATCAGCATGTGGCCAGCCCCAATCGCTTGCACAAAGTCCTCAAGAATACGTTGTGAAACCAGGTGGTCCTCCTGTAGCGCACTTACACAATGCTTGGCCTCCCATCCCACATTTTTGGGAATATCTTGTGGTGCTTTGTCACACTGCTCTGTGACAGCAGTATCAAGAGTGGGCAAAGCTAGATCTGTGCTCACTTGAGAAAGAGAGATAGAAAATGGACCTGTGCCTGTGACAGACCCAACATGACGCCAACACCTCCCTCCCCAGCTTCTTCCCTGGATCTAACAGAGAGCACTTCGTGAATAAATATTTACACTAAACATAGTCAGGAAGGAGAATTCATGATCTAAAATTACACAAATATTTGGGAATCTAGACACTGTAACTCAAGTGGCACTTAATCTCCAAGTGCAACCAAAAATATATAACTCTTTGGTTTACTAGCAGTGTCAGCTTCCCAAGTGTGGAGCAGAATAATTTAGGGCAGAGGGCAAACAGACAGAGACCAAGCACAGTTTTCTGGGGAGGAAAAAAACTCCCCTGTCAGCTTCACTGGTGACTTTTCCTGGTCAGGCAGGCAAGGGACACTCTAAGTCACCTTCAGGACAACTCCCATGCCCACAGACAAAAAATAAAGACACACACTCGAGGCTCCTGCCTGCAAAAGCGTGGAGATGAGATGAAAGCCCTGTGAGGCCCAAGGTGCTGGAGATGTCCCGTGGCAGCAGGAGCTGCCCAACACCTGCCACAAGCAAGGCTCAAATCTGAGAACTACAGCTGTAGCAGAAAGGCGGATTATCACCCATCCAAACCAAATTCAATTATCATATCTATGCTGCTTCTCTATTTCTGTAACTGGAAGGCTATTATTAGGCTCTCTCCCTCCCTCCCTCTCCCTCCCTGTTTTTAATGCATCTCCAAGTAATGCTGCTGTAAAACATTCAAAAAAGTAAACATTAGCTTTAGGCCATTTGATTATCAGTTTCCCAGAACACTCCGTTCTGCCTTGCTTTGCTCCATATTCCTTTAATACCAAAAAAAAAAAAAAAAAAAAAAAAAAAGGAGATGGGCTGAGACGGATTTAATGAATTCACACGGTAGCGATTCCTTGCTCTGTCTCCACTGCTGGTGCTTGCTCTCACTCATGAAGGCAAAAACCACCAGTTATGCTTGGATGGAAGAGAAGTGAGGGAGAAAGTTCTCCTGGGAGCACTGTTACTAGAGCCCCCCTGCCCTGGCTGCTAAAAGATTTCTTTGGAGGCTTCCCATCAGCAGCCAGGCTAACACCTAGGCTAATTTCTGTGCTAGATTGGCCACTGAAGAAATGGGAGGAGATCCGGTCATGCAAGGACCTTGAACAAGTGAGGATAACACAGGACGGAAAGAGGGAACCAGTCCACGGGAGCCAAATGCGCGAGGAAGCAACATCCTAGAAATCTCTTTTGTGCTGGTGCTTCTTCTGACACCACTTGCTTGCTCCATGAAGCACATTATTTTTTCCATACTATTTCAAGATGGTGACGTATCTTGCCTGCTTGCCTGCTGAAGAACCCTGTGGCTGACACTTTCCTACAATGAGAAACATACACATTTAGTGGGACACTGCTGTGTTTTTTTTTTCTTGCATTAAACACACAGAAAAACCTTTCAGCAGATATTGCACCTCAAAGACACGGTGAAATAAAGCCTGTGAGTGCTTTTTTTTTCTGTGTATATGATGTGAGCTGCAGTAATGCAGGAATTAAGACAACAGTAGTAACTGAGTTAATTATTTGGATCAAGCCATATATCTTCCTTATGGCTTTTAAAATATATGTGAAAAAATAATAAAGCAAGGTCCACATCTCTGTTAAGTTCTTGAGGAGCTACTGTGATATAAACAATAAATCATAATACTATAACTTGACTTTTTCTGTTGTATTTATAACGGGATGGTCTTAGCATCACAACTTCACTTCAAATGCTGCTAGTTGACTTAAATTCATTTCTCTCTACTCTTGGCATAAATCAGAGAATATCACAGGTAATAAAGCATTTGGAACAAAATATGGAGATTGAAGAGGGACAGTCCTGTTTTTATAGTCTTGAGAATTAGCCAGAGGCAAAGAGCTGAACTCTGCCCTCAGTACTACAAATTCAACCCTGTTTGCCTCTCCCGTGCAAAAAATGTCACCACGAGGTGGCTGGAGCAGAACTGCAAGCCAAGTACGCTGAGGCCTAGGCCATTAATCTGCTTACCGAAACATCCTCCCTTTACTTCTTGCATGTGTGTAATCACGTGAATTTGGTTCACTGAGTTTGCCCCGATGAGTCAATCCTTTGTCAGTCCCGCGCACACCAGATCCTGCCTCTTGCCAAACACTTCAGATGAAGGTAGGTTTAATCTCCTGCTAGCATCCTGCCTTACACATACAAAAATGCACTTAACCTTGCACTGCAATGCACAGATCTAAGCTGATCTCTGTGTCCATACAGTGAGACTGCGAAGCTGAAGATTTAGTTATTCCCAGGTTCATTCTGCTCCAATATTGTATGAACACTGCATCCAGGCTTTTTAAAAAATTAATATTTGCATCTTACTTTCATCATTCTGTCAATGTAAAAGGGGCAGAAACGAAGCAAGGTTGTTAACTAATGCCTGAAGTAGCAGTGCGTGCAGCATCATGTGAAGAAGCATCTCCTCCCTGCTCTGTTTTCCAAACGTGCAACGCTAACACACAATATTAATGAGAGTCGCATGACCACACGCCACAGTGAAACCCTTCCAGCATGTTAAGTGGTGATGGCAGCACTTGCTGCTCTGCCCATGTCTATAGGCTAATGCAAGATATGGGGCGCAAGACGAATGATATTTGTGGGAAACAGTGCGGGAGCGGCTTCATTTCCTTTGTTTCACCATCATCAATTAAAAATTTAGCAGCAAGGTTTGCACAGAGGTAGGCCCCCGGGCATGTTGTTTGAAAGCAGCACTCGAAACAGGAGGCAGGGGAAGAGGCTGGGGAGTGCGCGAGGGGAAGGGAGGGCTGAGGTACTCCTGGAAGAACGTGGGCTGCCCAGGGGAGCACACGGAAAACTGCTCTTGGAAGAGCGACAGAAAGGTGGAGAGCTCTGGAGAGGCACCAAATCCATGAGTGCATCCATGAGACCCCAACACATGGGCAGCAGTGAGGAAGGACTGGGTGGAAAACAGAGCATTTTGGCAAGAGTGAAAATTCGGGTAATACCAGAGCCCAGGTGCCCTGATTGCCCCAATAACCACATGGGCTCCTTCTCCCCATGAAGCCCCCAAGTTACCTGCTAATCCAGAAAGGGAAAAGGGAAAAAAATGACTGCGCCTGGTGCTGCCGTGCGGCTTTGTGTTCATTATCGTCCAGTTTCCTTGCTGCGAGCTACCAGCGATCACGAAATCGATAATTCTCGGCGGTATTTTCTCTGCAGCATTTTCTACAGCAGGCGAGCGTCTTTCTTCTTGTAGGCAGATGGACAGAGCCTGCAGGATCACATTTACTGGAGAGAAACCAGCTTTGAAAAGTTTCAACAGCCGGCATGGTATCTGGTCCATCTCTATCGAAATGAGTTCATTATCATTCATTTTTTGCCAACTGCCAATCAGTCCCTAAATCACTCTTCAAATTAGGATATTATAAAGAATCAAAAAAAGTCCCTGCAGATATAGTTTCGACACTTACAGGAATATTTTGGAAGTATTGTTCCAACAGCTGACGCTATATAATTAATGTATAAAATAAAGCAAGGAGAAAACAGACCTTTTTAAGAAAGGCTTTTTTTTCATGGTGTGGGGGCAAAAGATCCCCAATTCCTTCACTTACTCATTTGTTAATAAATTATGTTTTAGAGAAGAGGGCACTTTATTTTTCTGAGAGATCCAGCCTCATTGTCCATCTATTTGTTTATTTCAGAGGGCGACACAGCTTTTCTGCAGAGATTTTGGCTTTGCTCTCAGAAATTTATCATCTTGCTAGCTCTGTTTCTCTTAAACAAGTGTTTGTCAACGTATAGTTAAGAGACAGGGATTCAGACTGTCATACTGTTCTACTAGATTAAGGTATTTGCATATTTTCCTGCAAAATAAACCCATTGTCACAGAGGATTAATAGGAAATAAAGAAGTCAGAAAAAAACGCCTCTTTTGGTGCAGATTTTAGCATGCAAGCCCATGTCTTTCACCTATTGTATAATTGGTCTGCATTTGCTGATTAGTGAATATGTTGTTGGAACACAAACTTTTGTCACTTTTTTTTTCCCTTTTAATAGCAGTAAATACTGAAATAAAATACAGAAATTTTTGTCTCTTATATGCTTTCCTACGAAAACAACAGTGCAGAAAAATCACTCATCAGCCCATCAGTTTTCTAAAGTATTGCGAAATTGTGAAGAAAAAACACAAATACGTGTAGCTATTATGAAATTATACCATTTCACCCTCTACCTGAGAAGAAGGGAAGGAGAAGCAAACAACAGCAACAGCAAAATGCACAAAAATATTTGTGTCTTATAGATAGATTTGCAGTCCAACAGGAGCAATGTTACTGGCATACTGATAGATGGTCTCTGACCTTACTCCATTTAAGTATTAATGATACTAATATGTTAAGGGCATGTTTAAGCCATGCTGCTAGGTTATTGTTTTAGAAAACTGAGGAATAAAAAATGGCATCTATCTCTGCATGGTGCCCAGGGGCCATACAGACATTTCTGGAGGCCATTGCTGTTCCTGCTGAGGACTGGGCTCCGGAGCGGTCATGGGAATGGGAGCAAACTCCCCAAAGGAGCAGCCTCCCTAAGGGCAGGCTACAGACATTTGGATTACGTTGCAGGGGAGTCCTCTTCTCCTCAGGTGTCTCTGGGGGGCTTGAGCTGCTCCTGTGTGAGGATGCCCACCTAGCACATCAAAAATGCCCAGAGTCCAAGTGACCCTTGCCATGTGCTGCAAACCTCCATGCCACACTCACGTGAGACGTCATGTCCCACAAACAGAGGGACAAGATCTTCAGGCCGGGACTATGTGCATACTGCTACCCTCTGCTGAGCATCCAAGCCATGCATTTGTGCATGCAGGTTCAGCAGCATCACCAGTTCTTGGCACGCTCCTGCGTACACGCGCAGTGGGTTACTAATATTCCCCAAACAGGAACGCAGTTTCTCAGGATGGCTCTGCACCCCATAACAGGAGCACATCGGGGCAAAGCCCCAGCAGAACTTTAGGGTAATGCCTTGAACCTCTTGTCAACATCAGTAAAAGCTCTGGGTACCCTCAAAGAGAAATCGCAAGCACAGAGGCACAGCAATGCCTGCACAGAGATGTAATGATATAGAGCTGAAAATGACAACCCCCGTACTTTAAAAGCTAGAAGTATTGCTAGTAGTTGAAAAATTTCATGCAGAAATAAAAGAAGTTAAAATGATTTTTCTCCCAGGCAAGTAACTTTATGTCTTTTGCTTTTTGTCTGCTTCCTCCTTCCCTCTTAAAAATTTTATTTTCACGGGGATATTCCTTTCTCCCTTTCTTTGTTATGGCTGTTGTCTTTTTCTTTTCCACTTCTGATTTTTGCTTCTTTTGGTCTGTAGCAAATAGAAGGAAGAAAAAATTAAAAAGGAGGCATGAGCGTAAAAGGAAGAAGGTTTTTTTTCTCACCAGCTGAGCACCATACCTTCCATAAAAATACCTAAGAGCCTAAGAGGAAAAGAAAAATCACTTTTCAATCAGTTTTAACATTTCTGCTGTTTTTAACACGATCATTTGGAGGTGTGCGTGTGTTCAAAAGACACGGTGCAGATTCACATGGCCTCCCCACAGTTTTGCGGTTTATAAAGTTCAAATCTCCCTTCCCGGGCACATTTTGCCACGGCAAAGCAAGGCAGGACGGTTTGCGCGGCGTGCCCGCGTGCTCTGCCTTCAGGTGCCGCGTCCTGCTTTGTCTCAAGGCCGCGCTACCTGCGCTCACATTGCGGCGCGCGGCCCGGCTGCCGTCCGCCGCGGCGCCTGCGTTTCCTCAACGGCGCTAACAGGGAACGTTTCGGGGCTGCTCCGACGCACACGCTGCATTAACGAAGCACTAACGTCTGTTGGAGGAGACTCGGCGACGCTGGCAAGGGACTTGGCTGATCAGAGGAGCGCGCCTGGGTCGGGAGGAACCTGTGTTCTCGAAATGTGGGAGGCGAATTATCTCTGCATTCAAAAAAAAAAATAAATAGAGACAAGTTTGATGAGTTTAAATTCACAGAAGAGCTTTTTAATATTTCCTGAGGTCCTAATCAAAGAAACATCTTAACTGGTCCCAAAGGGAAATGCAAGATGAAAGGAGCTGACACTGATGCCCACTCCACCTTGCCTGGCTGCTACTAATTTTTTTTTTCCTTCCTTTTTCACTTGTTACTAAAAATATCTTAACGGGTGAGAATTAGCAGTAGGAGATTAATGCAAAGTCACAAACAAAAATCCACCGCAGAAGGAAGCCTACCTTTAAAATTTTAACGTCTAGTAAATTAAAACCAGGGAAATTGACATAGATCGGATGAAAGAAGATACAGCACCTCTAGCTTATGCCAACTAAAAATAAGAATTATTAATGAAGCTAGGCTTTCTTCTGCTGTGCACATTAATTATTTATGATAATAATACTCCACACTGCCGTATTAAAGAATTTTCTTCACCCAGCTTCCCAGAAAACTCCATCTTCTGAAACCCTCAACATGTTAAAAACCACAAAAGAATGAATTCCTTTCAGTGTATTTATTATACTGGAAGATGAATATAGTCTTGGGTTATTAAACTGGAATGAAAAACACATCTTATTAGAACTTACATGGTGATTTTTATTCTCACTAGTTTCATATAAACTTAATGATGCAGACTGCATTTTTATGCTCATCTATTTTAAAATGGTGCCTGGAGCAAAAAAAGCTTCCATTAATGCCAGTTTGGTATTTCAAATACAATTTGATGTAATTTACTTCAAATATATGTGAACAGAGAAGGATAATGTTGAGAGCATTTTCTGGATTCAGATCTGGGTTAGCTCGTGGCAGTGATTTGTTAAAACGCAAGTTTTATGCAACAGAAAAAGAAAACTGAACTGTTTTTCAAAGAACAGGGTAAAATGAATATCTTTATGGAAGGATTTTTTTTTTCCCGTTAGAATTTGCAGAATTTTAATAAGTAGCCTTGAAAATAACATTATTATTATTTACAAATCAGCAAATGAAACTTATTTAATATGAGTATTGGGCCACAATTATTTTGAGCTCTTTTATTTGTTGTGATGAATCTACAACAGACTGATTGATTTTTTTACATATATATTGTTATTTCTTTATTTAACAAATGTATACGAAAGCCCAAATTTCATATAAATGCATCTTCTATCTGTAACATTGTTCTTATATTTCCATCACTTTTGGTCCAAATCCTGCAGCACTTATGTTTTTGTTTTGTGTCACTTGCGTCTTACTGGTATTGAAGGGTTTTTTTTTCCTTAATCAAACAGTTCTATTGACTCAGACATTTTACTTGAATGCTCACAGCAGTCAGCAGGATTGGGACCTGAGATATGACAGAGGGAGGATTCTGATGCTAGGGAAAGATTTGGATAGCAAAGGAATTTGCTGTCAAAAAAGACCCTATTATACAGAAGTTGTGCAGTTAAAAATGGTAGGGGTGGGTGTGCGTGGGGGTGGGAGTGTATTATAAATTCACACCTTTGTTATTTGTGTGCACGCACAGCCACACATTTGCAGGGTATATGAATGTCTCGAGGAACTGCAATTTGAAACAAAAAACCCACTGCGTATGCAGTGCACCAGTTTTGTGTTCTTTTTACAATCCTGGTACACCTTGGCATTATTATATATACTATATATAAATCTATATAAACATACCTTGGCCTATTCCCAAATATGTCACCGTTACATTGGGATACCTGCTACTTCCTAAAGCAAGAGGGAAAGCACAGGCAGTTCCTTGCTGCTCTTGCTGACTTTCTATCTGTTTTTTTCTTTTTCTGGGGGCAAGAGGAGGTGGAATTTGAGATCAAGTAAGTGTCTTAAGGGTGAGATTTTAAGAGCACTAGAGAGCCTTAGGCACATAATTCTTGCACTAAGACTTTGTGCCCAATTCCCCTAGGACATTTGCTAAGGCTTACTCCTGCTTATTAATTTTCAGTGTCCTCCTAAGGATGAAATAGTCCCCCTACCACAGCTCACTGCATTACAGACATCCCTTGGTAGTCACAGCTCTTCTTTCTTTCCATGTCTTGCTGTGGGAAACCCCGGGAAGCTTAAGCACCACGGATTTACCCTGCCTAGGGCGCTTGAACAGTGCAACTATTGTACTTCAACAGCCAGCCATGAGCCCTAAAGGGTCCATAGTCCTGAACCCAAGGTGGGTTCAGCTGAGCTCTGTATTATGAGATATCCACGGACAGCAACCCTCACTCTTATTTGTGTGCTCCTTGGGAGCCCACTTCAATAGGGCTCAGTCCCAGGTGGATGTGAAGCAGAAAGGAACTAATTATAGTGGATATTGGTAAAGAAATCTAATAGGAAAATGTCCCTATCACTTCAAGCAAGGACTGTACAAAGAACTGTTTCTGGAGGAAACATATCACAACACCATTTAACAAAGCAATGCTAATTTTATGAATGGGCTTCTAAATTTTAGCATGCACATCCAAATGGTTGTAAGCAAGACAAATGCCTAAAAAAATTAATGACCATACTTAGTGTCTAGTAAGGGACTCTGTTCTCTGTATCTATGACAATGAGGAGAGCACTGCATTGACCTTATGAGCTACAAAACACTTACGGAGACTAAAAATCATCAGCATTTAGAATAGAATTGCTTTTGCATCCTCATTTTAGATCTCTCAAATGAACCAAACCTGCAACCTCAAAAGTATGTCTTTACTTGTGCAGTTCCTTATAGATGCTGGTTAGGGACATACAAAGGCAGAGACATAACCTGTGCAGGAGTGATGCTTGGTGGGCATTGAAAAGGAGAGAGAACAGTAAGATTCACAATGCAGTTAAAAAATACACTTGCTTGCTGCGATTAAATTTTCAGTTGTACGAATATTGGTCTGTTTCGGCCCAAAGGCCACCCTCCTGTGTCTGACTGCGAAAGCACCTACAGACAAGGAGCAGGGGCTGCATCTTGGGCCAAGGCCCACCTTCTGTTTGTGTGCTCTAGGTGAAGTCCTAGATTAACAAAAAGCTACTGAAATGCTACACATTTCCAGTGCAGTTACTATACAATCTTCCTGAAGTCAAAAGGAGATCACTGTCTACTTAAAAATGCTGGCGGATGCCATCTGCATTAAGAGAGATCCTTCGGACAGCTGCATCCCAAATCATATGTAGTGCCCATAATCTGTGATAGGACCTATTTTTTTGATGAATAGGGAAAAATAGAAAACCCGATAAAAGGTTGCAGCTGAGAAAATAGTTCAGGACTGTTCCACCTTAGATCAGCTATGGCTTAATTAGACTGTAAATGTAAGGGGTCTAGGCCCAAGCTGAGGTAAATGAACTTCACTGCACTGTGTCATGCGAGCTACGGTTCTGGTGCAGTATCTGTACCAACAGCAAAAGTGCCTGCTAGATGTTCCCACCGTTTCTAGCAGCTGGCACACAGAGCAACAAAAACACTGATGTTCAGATAATTTCCAGCACAGTAAAGGCAACGCTCCAAGGAAACCACCGGAAAGCTACGTAACATGTGGATAAATATATAACGCTAAAACTTATTTGCTAACATGAGGTAAAGCATCCATAACTGAATGGGAATGGTGTCAACCACATCCCAAGCCACCACTTCAGGCTCCAGGGCCTCCTGAGCTTGATGGAAATGGACACTTATAACCACATGCGAAGACCAGTGTTGCAGTCTGGACTCTTCTGCACTGCTTCTTCTATCTCTTCTCCCCTGAGCTGTTAGGTTTCCAAAAGAACAGGAGAGCAAAGAGGAGACAGAGGCCAGTTGCCCTCAGGTCTCAGCAGAATCTAATGGCAAAAACTTGTGGCAATCCCTTCTGCTTACATGAGTAAACTCTGTTCTAAGTGAGAAAGAGACTGACGTTCAGCTACAGGAATATGGTAGAAATCTCTACTTAATTCCTGGAAAATAAGTGAAGAGAGAAGCAACAATTTATCACTGGTAATTTACAGCATTTATACATTCTGTTAAAAAGCCTAATCTGTGATTTACTCGTTTAAATGAAATTTCAGTTCACCTACAATGTCCTTTCCTTCCCACTAGTAGCTATATATGACATGCATGGACAGAATGAATCTCTTGCAGATGTATAAATGGGTTAAAAAAATGGATGTTCTGTCCACCCTACTTTACTACTGCTGTGATTTAGCAAAAGACTAGTTGCTGTCAGATCCAGTAATTTGAGACTCATCTTACAACGAAGTATATATGCTGATGAAAAGCTGCTTTAGCAGCAGAGAGACTGCTAATTGTTTGATTATACAGGTCTTCACATTAATGAAGCACTATTCCATGGATTTGGAGCATGGCGTGCAACCAAATTACCACCCCAGCACTCAAGCTGTGAAATCTGATTATTCATTAGCCAGTCAGTGAGTGGTACAAACATCTTTTCTTTTTTCAAACCGTCAAAGGAGAGTGACTGCTTTTTTTTCCTCACTCCTCCCTTTAAGAATAGGAGGGTTTGGACTTTTATCAAGGATAGTGGCTTACTCAAGATTTTAAGGATAAGCGTGTAATATAAAGAGGGTGCTATTTTTCTCCACACTGTGCTCCTCTTGTATAATTTATCCTCCATGTTTGCTTAGTCTAGGCCTCCCCTGAGCCTGTCACTGGCTGACAATTGTGCTGCACTTAATGAATTGAGAGTAGACTATATCCTCCCTAATTGACAAGAGTTACTAAAAGGCAAGAAATCAAAGTGAGGAAGGCTCACAGTGCCTCTGCCTCTACCAGGCAGACCTGATCAAAGATGAAAGTAATTTTCAAACTTCTTTATTTTTATTATTATTATTACCTCTTTATAAACTTTGATCTTTCTTGTTAAAGGGAAAACTCCCCTCTCATGTACACAATGAGATGGAGAAAAAAAATCACTGGGTTTTATTGGCGGAAAGGAGTCTTTTTCTCTCTTTCCCTTTGAATTTCTCTGCCCACAGCAACCCTAACCTAAGGGAGATTCCAGCTATAGCCAGTCAGTTTTGTACAGTGAATATATCTGGGATCAGTTACAAAATGAGCCGAGTGGAAATCCGTCCTCACATAGTGGAGAAGTACTGACATCTCCAGCAAATGGGATTATCTGTAATGAGATTACATACAAAGAGATTAAGATGTGAACTGACACTCCTAGGAGATACAAAAGAGGCTCCTGAGACAACAGAGAAATGAGGTGTCAGAAGCAGAAGGTGGAATTGCTTCCTTGAGAAGGTTTTTCATGATAATGATAATGATCTTACCCGTATAATAGTGCCTTTCATCCAGGAAGATCCCCAAAGAGCTGTACAAACGCCGTACAACGCCAGCTCTTTTCAGCCCGTCATGGAAATGCATCCACCTCTGGCCAGAGTACAGCAGCTGTTTAACCACATACAACCTGACCTTATAGCAGCATTGGGCAAGAACTATTAAGATAAATGCTGATCACTGGGAAAATTCAGGACATCAAGATGTAATTGCACAAAACTGAATTTTGGACAGAGTCATTTCAGAGAACTGTAGTATGGTTTTTGCTTCTCATTTATCTGGTGTTCTTTTCCCCCAGCCTTTCATCATTTACACTGATATGCCCAAAGTAGAATATAGAATTCATTTTTTAAAAATTCTTTTAAAATCCCAAATTTATGTTTTCTTCTCAAAATAAAAAGAAAAAAAAAAGGGGGGGAGGTGTGGGTAGGTGAAACTTGTGAAGCAAAGCAAGCAGGAAGAACAATGCACTGGAAAATTTAGTTATCATAATGCCTTGGCACTATGGTCAGGTGCATTGCAAAGCACAGGGCATTAGCTGCGTAGTCAGACAGACTGACAGACTAGACCCAAACATGTCTGTTGAGAGATGCAGGTTTAAACACTTCACAGCTCATATTTGATTGACAAGGGTGTCATCAAGGAGAGACTTCTTGTAGAGCAGTAACCTATGACTGATCCCGGGGTGCTTCCCTTTCATCTCGCAGAGCCTTACCTACTGAGCCTTTTAACTTCTCTCATTAAAGCTGCCTGGCAACAGCTTTGTAAGGAGAGCATTATAAGACAAGCCGTACGTGTTGTTCAGAAAGTGAAAAATAAGAAAAAAGGAAAAAGCACTAAAGAAAACACTTCAATGTAGGCTGATAGCTCCTCAGAAGAAATATCTGTATTTCAGGGATGGTTTAGACAAGTTAGAGCAATGTACAAAACCCTCATATCTAGTTTCTTTCTCTCTGAGTGCTAAATTACCATGGTTGTTCTTAGTAGATTTGATTAGTTTTCTTGTCACTTTTAGAAATGCAGCATAAGAGGAAAACAAAATGCATTTGGACAATCTGGTCTATGCGGCTTTGCAGCTGAACAGGTCTGCCTGTCAGCTTCTCTCAACCTTCTGGCGATGAGGATGATGCAACCTTTTCCTTGCTCCTCCACACTCGTGCTGGCTCCATCAGGCAAACCACTTGCCTTAGTGCCCAAAGGACAACTTGCCTTTGGAGTGAGGGCTTTACATTAACACCAGATATTATTCTTGTTGTTCTATTCTCCCAGGCTAGGAGCCCTAAGTCAAGTTTACTGTTTCATGGGTGGCAATGTGCCCTCGTGGCTGCTAGCTGCTCACAGCAGACCCTTGTGCAGAGTCCCATTTGCTCCCCGCACAAGAGGCCAGGGTGCCAGCCTTGGTTCTCTTACCAACCTACAGCGACTCCAAGCAAGTTGCAAGGCTTGGAGCAAACCCTCTGTATCCCTATCTGCAGAACGGATAATAATGTTACTTATCCTGGTAGGGGTGGCTTTCATTTTTCTGGCAGTCATAGTGCATACAAAGGAAAATGTGGAGTTTTGTAGCCTCCCTTAGGCACCACAGATCGTTAAAACTATTACAAATTGCAGATGTTTTACCTGCTGCTGCCCTTTGGTAACCTACCATCAACCTCCTGAGTGCCGTCTGAATAGGAAATCTCTTCTCCTTTGCTCTTCCACGTTCAAACTGTGTTGTCTCAACCTGAATGGAAGCATGGCTGCTTCTTCATGTTAACAACACTATCCTCATAAATGAAATCATTCTCTCTCTCCATTTTTTTCCCTTAGTAAACTTTCTAGACACTAGGATTAGGCCTCTAAAAATGCTTGCCAGCATGATAAGGTAAGTTAAGGGTGCGAGCGTTTTCCTATAACTTTGCTACATTGACAAAAGCCCTAGGTTTGGCTCACTTGTCCTGGAATCAAGCTGCTCCCACAGACGAGGTTGGGTTTGCCCGAGGTGCACGTTCAGACTCCACCAGCAGCAAGAGCCCCCGTTTGCTGCTGCAGGCAGCAGCTGTGCAAGGATGGCTTTGCTTGCATAGATGTCCTGACATGCTCTGGATGAGCATCCAGCACAGGGATCTCTGGTTGATTTTCCCATTTCCTAGAAGGCATCAGACAGGGACACCTGACTCTTCCAAAGATTATAAGAGGCCGGATCTGCATCTGGAGCCTTCATCTGGCTCCAGTGCAATGCCAGGCTCCTGCCAGACCTCCGCTCTCCGCCCATCCTGCCCATGAGAGATCCCAGTAGGCTCCAAAGCAAGCCAGCCACTGCCCCCGGCCGCTCAGGTACCGACTCCAGGGCCCTTTTCTGTGCTGAAAGAAGTGTCAAGGAAAGGAAGGAAGAGGGTCACCAAGCACTTGTGAATTAAAAAGCTGCCAGGGGCTATTCACCTCCGTGGAAACGCTGTGGCTATCACTAAGCAGCTATTCCTGGTAAATCCCACTGTGTCTCAGCGTGGTCAGGAATCCATTACCCACTGAAGAGGGTCCTGCTTATCACTGCTGTTCGGCGGGATTCAGTGATTTTGATCTCTGCCTAGGCTACTGACAAGTGCTTCCAGTCCAAAGCAAGAAATGCTGCAGCTTTCATCACCCGCACAGAAGCTTTCATTTTAAAAATAATGCTTTTCAATGTCAGCTTGGCCAACAGCTGCTTCTAGAAGATTAGAGCTTTTCTCTGCCTTCTCTGGCAACCCAGATGGATTTGTTTGCCTAGTTTACATTGCACTGTATTGTTCAGCTATCTGTAAGCGTGATCAGTGCTGGCTTCCAATATTTCAAAGCCTGTGGCATCATCATCATCTAATACCAATTATGGGGAGGGGAATAAAAAAGCCTCTTCCAAGTAGCAGCTGTTGAGCTTGGGAGGGGCAGCAGGGTCCCCTTTGTGCCGGCACACTTAATCAGCAAGACGAGATGTGGCAGTGCTCACATGACACAGCACTTCCAGGACAAGATATTGCATCTAATCTGTCCCCAGGATTTTCCTCGGTGCCTATCCTGGTTGTATCTAAAATGGCATTTCTGTATCAGCATGATCAGGGCTTCCTGGGCCTATGCAGAACGGCAAGAGTAACACCTTCTGATTGACATCATTTTGTCATCATCGCTATTGAGTGAGCTCTTCCTCACCCTGCCCCTCATCATGAGGACAGTAAATGTCTGAGAACTGAAAAGTTTCATCAGGGACAGTAGCAGCCTTTGCTAGCTTCAGCTTTACCCCCTGGCCAGCCTCACTCTGTGGCAGGCATGTGTTTAGATGTCTCTTGCAACACATTCAAGGATGGCAAACAAGTCTGGACTGCCTGTTCCTCCCCACACAAACTTTTCTGTTTCTGCCCCTTCAGTTCAGCAGCAAAGTCAATGTATAGTGATCTGGTTTTGTGGAGCTGCCGGGCGCCCACAAGCCCTGTTGGCATCACGTACAGATCCTCCCCCTTAGCCCTCCACCAAGTTTTCACAGCTCTGCTATTATCTTGCCTCTTCCCGAGGCCTGCAGGAACTCGCAAGCGTTGACACATGCACTTCGCTGCAGAGCAAAGTCCAGCCACTCTCCAGAAACAGTCCACGACAGATCAAAATGCCTTTAACAATGCAGATTTGCCTTGACTTCAACCAATGCCACAACAAAGCTCTTCATGAATCATTTGGCAGGGATGTTGCTCAGTAAAGAAAACATTCCTTAACTTGGGGGACAATAAGCAGCCCTGTTACATATGCTGCCACTTGTTTGCTTTGCTTCATTTGTAAGACCTTTAACATGAGAATATCGGCTTCTCTGTGATTCTTATTTTTTCCCTCATTATTTACAGCTATTAAAAGCAGCTCATTTCCACCTGCAAAACTCAAATATTTGCATGCACATGCATGCAAGGTACTATCTAGTTTGCATAGACAAATGCAGGCTGTGACGAAAACCCTTGGGAGTTTGAGATAGCGACCCTAAATATGTTCAGCCCACAAAAAGGAAGATTATCATTTTGGACAGGAACCAATGTTCAAGCTGGGGTAACATTTGCATCGCCAGATGTCATAAAAGTTGTTATTCCACATTCCTTATGCTAGAAAGGGCTGCATCTGGCTCAGGAACACATCAAAGGCTATGTCTACACAGCATTTTGCAGACAAACTCAATCTCAATCTGACCACACTCCAAGCCTGCTACGAACCATGTGGCTATGTTAGTGTGGTGCCAAAACCCAGATATACAGCCTAGACGAGAAAAAAAAAATGTATATGAGAATACTCATAGCTCGGAGCAAGTTGGTGCCTCCCCGCAAAAACGTCTTGTACACATACTGGGCTCAGATTTTCAAGAAATCTCCATGGGGTTTTAAACTTAAACTTCTCCATCTACTTGGCTGGTGGCAAAAGTAATGAAGTTTCTTTTCACACTGTAGCAGCTTTCTCTAAAATCCTTTGCTGCTAAGGAAAAAGATGCTTTAATCAAAAGTCGGAAGAGCTTGACAGACAGGCACCTGCTTCACAAGAGCTCATTTAGGAAGACCCATGTAAGTCTGTGACATACAACCTCAGTTCAAAGCAGTGGAAAGAATTAAGGCCTTTGAAACACTTCGTCTAGGAGCTCTCAATTATTTGCATGCTGAAGCCCGTCACACATTTTTAAAGCAGATGATTTTTCAGAAGTTCAGGTAGTATTTCAGGTTGGTCGTTGAAGAATTATCACCAGCTGACACATGAGCAGTTGAGCTGTGATGAGCCAGAACAAATTTCATGTGGATGATCTGATATCCACCATAGCTAAACGGAAGAACATTATTACTAGCCTTCTAAAAAAATTTGTATTCCAAAACCCAATCCTATTAGTTTAACAAAAGGTTGAAAAATTATGATTTATACAAGCTCAGTTACCATATAATATCAGGCAGACCGTGTCTGTTTATCACCTATTTCCATGTGTTTGCAAGGCAGTTGAAGTTTTCCTTTTCCTTCCAGTTACTGCATTTGGATAAAAGTCAAAAGTTTATTTAAAACATGAGAGCAGCATTGAAGAAGTACAGAAGCAAAATGGTGTCTTGTCCTTGGTTTTGTCATGCACTGAAGCAGCTGCCAGCGTTGGAAGAGATGGAAGAATGTGGTTAACATCAGCTTCTGACGCTATTTCATGCAGTCTGCTCATGTCGGGAATGGACTCCAACAGCTTGAGGTCCACCTGACCCCAAATGATCCTTCTCCACCACTCCCTTTGTAGAGGGATGACTCTCACCCTCCATTTCTGTGCACTTTCTAAATGTGGGATATCCATCTTATAAATTTCTTGCAGAAAAACAGTGTCCCTGACCCCTCAAAAAAGACTTTCTATGTGAATGCAACTCCTGAAACAGCAGATTGCAGCTGAAAGACTGCATCCTGCTTTCCACTGGGTTGCAAGGCTTTTTTCTCACCTTTGTATAAGGAAGCTGCCAATCTGATCTCCCCACCTGTGTATAAAAGCAGACCCTTGTCCAGCAAAATAAGCTTGGTGTGTGGGTTTGTTTATGTAGATTCGCACATAGCTTGTTTCCTAGTGTGAGAGCTTTTTGCCCGGACTTAGACAGTACAAATGCATATGATTTACAACAAATTCAGCAGGAAATCAGCATGTGGATCTGCAGTATTTCAAATTATTGCTTCATACTGAGAATGACGTGCCTGAGCTTTAAGTGTGTTTCATGCGAGATACCCAAAGGAAATTTAAAAACTACTGAGTTATCATTACTAAATTGCTGCAAGTACACATCATTAGATGCATTTTAGCATTTCACTTTAGTGAAATAATATGCAAGTTACCACCACGGAGAGTCTTGCGAAACCTCCTTAAGCCAAAGCGTGAGTGAACAACAGAGATGGTTCCAAATTCTGACACCCCAGGGATGAATTTTGCAAGTGGTCCTTTTCTCCTCAAGCCTAGTTCTCCCGAGACACTGGGTGATATAACTTACCCTTCTCTCTAGAATAAACTGGCTACCAGCTGTCATTAGGCTTGAGGCAACATTTTACTGATCAAATCTTTCAAAAATTTCACATTCCCAAATAAAACTTGAGCAGAACAGAAATAGCAGAAAGGAAATTTCATTTTTGCAGAGGCAAAGCAGTTTCCCTTCTTACTTACAGCAATACCATTAATGGAGTTGCAGTCACCTCTCACATGTATTGCAAATGTAAGGTCCTTAAAAACAATGCAACTAACAATGTGTTACCATAGAGAAACACTGCTCAGATCTCTCTGAGTGACACTAAATAGTTCGTGCCTACATTATAGCAATGGGAGCTGCTTCTAGGGCAGATGTACAGTAATTGCTGCCAGTCCCAGTGAAATCCCAGCAAGAATGAAAGATAAAAACAGGCGAGGGAGAAGGAGATCTTTGAAGAAACACGGTACAAGCAGTGGAGTTTAGCTGTACTTTATAGTCATCTTCTGGAATTTACCTCCAAAGGGGAGAATAAGCATACCAGCACTTCAAGATTTGGAAGAAAAAAAAAAATAGACCCCATTCTCTACAGGTATTTCTACCAACACAGAAAAGCAAGGTGTGCAAGAACTCAGCTCTTGTCTTTAAGTAGGAAAATATCCCTTAGCAGAGGAATGAGTTCTCATAGGAGAAGAAGGGAAAGGATTATTCTATCACAGACAAAACGAAAGCAAGCTTCCTTAAAAAAAAAAAAAAAAAAAAAAAAAAAGAGTCCCTCCTTATAATTGCTGCACCAGGGAGCTAAAATGCAAGTAATTGAGGGGTATGAAAGAGAGCCTTGGTTCTCACTGTCCCTCGGCTGGGCTACCCCCTGGGCAAACACCAGAGCAACCAAAGGCTTCTCAAACCCCAGCCAGCTGGTCAAAGCTGTCCAGCTGCACTTCACCACTGTCTTCCCTGCACTTTGGCATGCCCCCTTGCTTGAGATGTGGGGAGGGAGAAGCAGATAAGCCAGATGTGTGTAGTTCTACAGTTATTCTATCTATACTGCAGTACAGATTTGTAACAAAGATTTCTGAAGTGACTAAGCCCTCTGACACATGGCCATGTCATATTTAACCCACTGAGGGATCAATGGTATTGAACGTGAATTTCCTGAGCAATAACCTTTTGTCACCAAAGTTTTGGAGGAACATTCTCTGCAAATAAATTATTTCCTATACTTTTAGGGATGACAGCTCTTTTGGGCAATGGGCAACTAGAAGTCCTCTCATGTGGTGAGAGGCCTCTTGTAGGGCAGCAAGAAAAACAGGGATTCTGCTTGAGAAAAGGAAAAAAAAAAGACTTGAAAGGCATCCTTGCATCTTGCAAGTAATGAGTGAGCTCGTCTTGAACTGCCTTAGACCTGAGCACTGTTCTAGTCATACAGTACCATATTATAGACCCATCTGCCTCACAGAAAGTTACATTCAGTAGGTATTTATAGATCTAATTTCTTTCCTTATTTCTTTTTTTCATAAGGATAAATGTGATGAACCTCAAAAAACATGAAACTGGGAGAGTAAGGACAAAGAAATACGGACTAATTTCAAGGTAAAAAAAGTACACTCCAACCATAATTCACTTAGCTTAAGTACTTTATGAATATCTGAACAGCTGGTGATTTTGCATATTGTATTGTCGGCACTGTGGTATGGAGGTAGAGCGATATGTATAATAATAACAGGCTTTCAGGCTTAACTGAAGCTTGCCCAGGATTTTGTTAATACAAATCAGGTATCTTGGTGCATAGGAGGATTTCACACTGAAATTTTCACTTTTTGCATATGATTTTTCTTTCCTGCAATGTTGATTATTATAATTTCAGTAAATAAAAAGCAAATCAACTCTCCAACAGAAACAAGAACAATGGTCTTACTAGAGTTCCATGAATGCACTTCAACAATGTCACTTGAAAGTCTCCCGAGGAGTCGAGCTGTTTGGTTTCTATGAAACAGCCCAGGAGTCTCTCTCTGTCCAGCTCACGCAGCTAAGTTAAGCTCTTATTAAACTCAGTTGTTATTTTTCTAACAGATTCTTAATTACTGTTTTTTGAAGCAACAATCATCCCACGCTTCGCATTCGCTTTGTTTCTCCACCTCTTCGTGCGGTGCAAGCATGTGGGCAAAGCGTGGGAGGCTCCAAGAGCCCAAGCAATTGAAAATTGATGCGGCGCTTTAAAATAAAGGAATGATCCTTATTATAAAAGGGGAAAAACAAAGTAGCACACTGAGATAAACAAAGACGCACAGACAATGCAAGGAAAATAATATTAGCAGATGTTGAGCCAGCCGTTAATGATCTGTTTTATATTTAAATCTATTGCTTGAATACTAGAGCCAGAACACCAAGGAGTGAGAAAGAAGCCTGGCAGCAGCCATGCACTTCACTTTTATTACTGCAGCTCCTATCATAGATGCTGCTTTTTAAAGTTATCAACATAAATTTTTCGCATGTGAGTTTAAGGCCGATGGAAAAACAAAATTGATGTCATAGAAGAGCGAAAGGCCCTCCTTTTGGACTGGGCACAGCCAAGGCAGAGCAAACATCCAGTGAGCTCCCAGAGCCGTGCAGCTACCCTGAAAAACAGCCCTGGGGAGGCTTGTTTGCTGTAGGGCCTGGATCAAACTCTTTGCACACATTGCAAGGGAACCACAGAGGTCTGATAACTGCTTATGAGAGACAGAGAGGCCTTGGGAAATGAAAGGTGAAAGGCTCCAACCAGCTGCATACATCTTATGCTGGCCGCTAATCACCATTAGCACAGGTACCTACACTGCATACTTCAGGATGATTTCAGGTAAAAATGCAGGGTCTTGGCACCCTCCGCGATGAGAGGTGGCTTTGTGGGCTGCTGTTGGGTTGTAACTCTGCTGTGGTGGTGAGCTGGTGGCAAAGAAAGCCTGCCCGCTGGTCTCAAAGCCATCGTACAGTGGACGGATGCATCTCCAGAAGGGACCTGCTCCTACCACACATGCTAGGAACAGCTTCCTGCTGCTCATGCTGGGCAAGCAGCAACTCACCGAACCACGACACAGGAACTTCTTGTCCTAATGGTTTCTGACCACCAAACCTAACTCATGGCAGGCATTGCTTATCATGGCACCACACCTCTCCACTAAGCCTGGCCTTCTTGAACAAGCCTGGTTATTCTCAAAGTCATAAAGCAACCCAAAATGGAAGGCCTTGCCCAAGAGGCACTACCTCAGGCCTGCAATGAGCTATTTTGGCACCTACTGTGGGTAATAGAGAACACATACCCCAGCTTTCAAGATCTCTGTTGCTTGTGGTAAGTGGCAGGTGCCACGGGCTCCGTTTTATTCCAGTTCCTCCTTCCCTAAGGAGTACTCAGTCTTCATCAGCAGACTGCTCTGGATTTCTTCATTAATGTGATGGATAAAACCTGGAGGCAGAAGAGTTCCCTCATGCACTATCCAGGTAAGAGTCAAATATTTGCAAAATTGCAAATAGCTACACAAGAATAAAAGTCACAGAATGCTTTCCTAAGGTAAAACTTGACAATCAATTCCTCTGCTAGCAGTACCACTCTCCTGGCTTATTTGGGCAATAAGCCCAAAATTTGGGCAGCATCTCATTTCACATTGGAGCAACACACCAGTGCAGATGAAACCCCTACTGCAGCACCATCCCCACATCGGTGGGAAGGAAACCAGATACCCAGGTCTGCATGAAGCTACAGGACCCTTTGTTCAGCTCCCCAGCTAAGCTGTGGAGAACTGGGACCTGTCATGCATCCTAGTGTCCACCAGCCAGGTCAGTCTAGGCACAGACATCTGAGAGGCTCAGCTTGGCCCTGCTATCCCAGAGCTAGGCTGCCAGGTTACATTTCTTGGTTTAAACTCTTCCCTTGCCTGGGATGGCTGCCCTCAATCCCTTTCTCCCCTGCAGTAGCTCAGAGCAGGATCTCTTGGCTCTTCCTCTCTCCTTCTCCTTTCTATTTACATTTTCACTTGTATTCCCCAATAAATACACTGTTTCTACCTTCAGCATGGTATTTCCTGCTTACACTAATTTCAGGACTTTGGTAAAACTTTGTAAATCACTGATCCTGTGAAAACACCCAAACCATGAGTTAGTACCACAGTTATCTGCTTGCTGTCAGCCTAACATAGACAGGAGAAATGATTTGTAAACGCAGTAGAAAAACAGCAACTGAGCTATCACTAGGTGTTCGATGAACACAGAGGAATAGCACTGGGCTGCACCCAGCTTTTGATCCAGCTGCAGACCAGGAAGTTCAGAGGTTGCCTTCCTTGCTGCTTTCCATCCCCTCAATGGCAAGACATCTTCAGCAGACCCTTTTAGAAACAACTAGACGCTGATTCCCTACAAGCTCTTGGATCCATCAGGCTCTCTCAATCTCTATCACCATTATTGCAGTAAAAGCATCATTACTATATATTATTTATACAAATAATCCATACTAACTACTGTCTAACAATAATAACAGTTGTTTCTAGGTTATTTAAAATAGATAATTTTAATATATTTTACTTTTGGCTTACTTATTTTAGATCAGTGTCTCTTTTTCTGCTAAAACAGGATGATTTCCTCAAAGATGTGCTCTTGTTCAGATAAGTTTTTTGTGCAATTTCCAGGGCTCCTGCTCCATAGCACATGCAGCTGGATGGCCAGAGGCCCTTGCAGAAGCATGACAGTCCTCTGAGCCAGGCACAACGAATCGAGGATTAAGTCAAGCACTTTACAGACATCTACCATGACCCCACAGGTACTTTTATTCACCACAGTTGATATCTCACTGAAAGCTCTATTGCGTTTTTTTTTGTTTTTTTTTTTTAAAAAGCATTACATAAGTTTCCTGAGAAACTCATTTTGCTCTTTATTGACTCTATTAACAACCACACTGTTATTGGCCTAGAATCTTCTTCAAGATAAAGATAATTTCAATTACTTGCATCAGGTGAGGAGTCTCAGGAGCCTCTTTTAATATTGACCTTCTCCCACTTCACTTGAACTTCTCCAATTTTCAAATAGCGACAGGCGAGGAGTACTCATTAAAAACTCCTGAGTTCAATTATACAGAACTGCTAATTTAAAAACATTTAAGCATTGTAGATGCTTTTTGATAGCCAGTAACACTCCTTTTTACCTTATATATATATTAACTAGACAGTTCAGAAAAATCAGATCCACTGTTCTTCCATATATTCTTTTCCACTGCCTCGTAGATGACCATGTTGGCAATTATCTCTGAGTAAATAGAGTCATGTAAAATCAAAGGAAACAGAAATCAGATCTGGGCTTTGAATGTTACACTCAACACACTTCAGTAACACATTGCCTTGCAAGCCACTCTTGCAAATGCTGACATTTGGTGGTGAACAATTGGGACAACATTGCTCTATCCATTATACATTAATAGCAGATGCATGTGAATCCTATTTTTTTTCCATCTTTCTCTCCTCGCCTCCCCTTTTTGTGATAATTAGCAAGGCAATAAACATGTAAAACTTAAAAATCACAGAAGTAGAAAGGCCTCTGAAATGATAGCAAGAAATAAATTTAAAAAAAAAAATAAAAAGTGAACCAGAATAACATATAAAGTTATTGCTGTTGATCTCTGTAGAGAGCACAAAAAATGGAAGAATAATAAATAATGAGGTGAGGTCAGTTTTGCAGCAAGATCTAAATCAGAAGGAAGCTAAGCTAACTTAAACAACCTATGTTATGATGTAAACTGACTGCAAGATTCCTTATGCAGGAATAATAGATGCTAGTCAGGTTTATAGGCTGGGGGAAGGAGCTGTATTTTCAGGCAACTCAGACATCATGAAGCCTCAATAGTTGGGTCCAGGGTCGGGGACCTGCTGTTGCACCCCAACAGTGAAGCTTTCACCCAGTCCTGATCGTGAGGCCACAGTCCACGTTACAAATCCCATGACAGATGCTGTGGACCTCTGGCTGCATGGAGGGCAAGTACCCAAGTGCAAATCAGGTGTGTGCTGCATGCATCTGAGGCTGGAGAAACTCAGCGCATGGTAACCCTGCGTGGGAGCCCATACTCCAGGTTCAGTGCTCCCTAACCTGGTAATCAAGGTTAGAAGGTGATTTTTTTTTTTTTTAAGATGGTTCACCAAGGAATATCATGTGTTCTCCTTGAATCAAAGGTTTTTCAGCCAAAAACGTTTTTCAGCACAGTCTTGCAAAGGTATGCTTGAGCTCTGCCAACAGATGTGGGTTTATGCAGGAAGCTCTTAGTGAAAAATACATTGCTTGTTTTATGAGTTTAGAGTATATGATCCTAATGATCTTCCCGGGCCTTAAAACTTGTACCTCAATGGCACAGGGATCAGCTGCACACTGCTGTAAATTACAATTCGCACTGCTATAAATTACAAATAGTCCCATGAAATCAGTATAGATGGAACAATCTGAAATTCAGGCCCATTTGTTGCATGAACATGACAGAAATCACTCTAAAGCCTAGTATATCTCATCCATATAAATATACATAAATATATATATATATATATATATATATATGTTTCAACTGGCAATGAATCTTAGCACTTAGACTTCCCAAATTTGGAAGCAGCACTACCACTTTGAATGATCTACCCCGTTATTCTAACATGAGGGGTCTTTGCCTAAATCTTGCCCATTTCAGAGCATGAGGGAAAAAAGTGACCAAAAAGACCAATAACCAGGAGAACATCAAACTCCACATGATGTGGAAATAACGTAACCCAGATGACTTTTCCTGCACTAATCACTACAGTAGACTACCCCTACCATTCAGGGGTAGGAGTAAATAAATTCTAGAGCAGGTAAAATAAAACAGTACATGGTGGACCAATAACAGCGTCACTCTGAGAGCAGGAAGAGAAATTCATCTTACACTGTGAAAATGGGAAAGAACTAAGAGTGGTGGGATTTGAAAGACCTTGTCTATGAAAAGTGTTAGCTTCAGCTGTCTAGCTGGCAATTTCTCTTTCATCTTCTCCTCAAATGCATGCATGCACACACACAGGCATGTCTATACTTCAGGCTGGCTCAATCCAGGAGCTCCTGAATAAAGTACATATGCTGAGGTCTTAAGATCAACTTAATGAAGCATCATGACTAAATTTGGCAAGATTTCCTGTCTTGCTACTTTTCTGTACCTCAGACTGTTTTGATCCATTTGTGAGAAATTCAGTTTTGGCAAGTGCAAGTCCTTTATCACTGCCAGTGGCTAATCTCCTCTGTGACACATCCGTTCAACCAGAGAAAATCCAATATTGACATTTGTTCCTTGAGGGGAAAGAGGTTAAACATTGGATGTAAAATAAACTTCTGGACTGTGGCAAACAACTATATAATATCTGTGTCATGTAAAGGCATTCTTTTTCTCTCCCTGAGAACTCAGATGTAGCTTGATCACATCTGGACTCCAGTGTTATTGAACGTAAGCAATCAAATGGATGCTATTGATTGACATCTGTAAGCATCTCCAATAGCCTAACTCAGCTGCTCCAGCATGCTCAGCATGCTAAATAGGAAAGAATCTTAAAACGCCATAGTAGCCTTCCAACTTTAATTTTCTTTCTAACCAGTTGCTCTTTTGGCCACAAGGATGTTTTGTAGTTTCTGATAAGAAGGAGTTTGTACTGATTTCCAGGGCAGGATTTAAGTCCAAAAATCTGCTCCCTTGATATATCTATACTGAACAGTGCCTTTCCCCTTGAACAGTGAACTTTGTTCACTGATTTAAGAGGCCCTATTTTCAAGATTTACCTGCAGGTTTTAAGCACACACACATACATTTGGGTATGTGTCTGTATGCTGTAGTTTGTATTATACGTGGACATAAATATGTTGGTCTTGAGAATAATTCCTAGCAGATTAGAGTGTGTAACATTAAATTCTATCACTCCAAAATTAACTGTGCTTTATCTTGTGTGCACTGTCTGCTGAAAATGAGCAGAACTTCTGCTAAGGATTTGTCAGTGTGAATGAAGATATCAAGATAATATTGCATGAATTATCAAAGTAGGCTAGAGTTCAAAATTGTGATTAGGAATTGTAAATATTTTCACTTAACTTTAAAACTTCCAAATGATCAAATTTTTTTTTTGCACTTTGTCGTTAAAAAGAACATAGTGGAAAGCATGGAGGTGAAAATGTAGTCTGTGACTCAGACTTAACTAAGTTTAGACAGAAATCTGAAAACCATCCAAAGTTGCAGATATATTAGTATATCTGATTCTTATGACCACTGACAAATAGAAATTAAGACTGAAGTTGATATAAGTTGATATAGAATTAATTTAGTTGAGATAGAATTAATTAATTCTGGAATATATAACTACTTCTTTCCCTTATACCTAAAACGTTATCTATCAACATCAAGCAGGAAAAAGAAGATTGTGCTATCGCATAGACTATCTTCTTACCCAGAAATTGCTTTTTTTTTGCTCAATTCCTTTCAAAATTATTTACATATGGTGAGCCCAACACTCCTTCCCTTGCATTTTGTATGTGTGTCACAGAGAGGATTAAAGTTTAATGAAGAAAATAAAGTTAGGAATAGCATCCTGACACCAGGCTTTCTTGAGATAGTCCCTTTGGTTAGAGAGATATATTGCTGTAATGCCTGCAAGTACTGAGAGGTAAATGGGCATACCCATGCTGGCTACTGGGACCCTAAGGGCTGGCTAAGTGACAGCGTGACAGCCCTCCTAAATCACTCCAGCATGAAGCAGTGGTAAGCCAGAGCTGTCAGCCCATCACCTCCATCCCTCTGCAGGGGGCTACATTTCCTAGGTTTCACTTGCTTTCCCCTTATTTCCTGTATTTTACACTCACAGGATGATAAAGTACTGTAACAGCTTCTGCGATGAAGACTATATACTTGTACATTTGTATTAATATATACATATGTACAGAGTTTGTTAACTATTATAAATCAAGGATGTGGTTTCACCAGAAAGTCAGCTCTTCTAGCACTGCATAGGGCCAAATAGACAGGAAATGGCAGCCAATCCACCCTGTTTATTATTGTTCCCTTAATCTGTAGGTTAGTCCAGGGATAGGGAGATGTTTTACCTGCAAACAGAACGATGCTGTGATCCAAGGTACTCAAAAGCTATAAAAACTGCCGTCTCTGGGAGAATAAGGGTAAAGTCCATTATTACCCCGGAGCTTCTGTTAAGTGAGAGGCAGTTATGGTTTCCCTCCACCTCTAAGGTCCCCATTCTTGTGCAGGGAGCATTTATTACCAGCATCATCTTGGGATGGAGGCTCATCTGGGGCTGGTGTCTTCCTAATCTTCATTAACTCTAATTTCATTAACACCTGTCCTGGAGTGACCCTGAGATCACTCACTACTTCTTCTTGCCTCCTCTGGGAAATGAATTTCTGCTTCTGTCCTCAGCTACTGAACTGCTTTTGTGAGCCTGAGGCACATAATTAGTATTAGCAGTATCCCCTTCGTCTCTCACCAATCTCTGCGCCCCACCCCATCTTAAAAGCTCTGCAGGCTCCTTGACTCATCTTTCTGTTTCTCATATATATGTTTTTAAAAGCCTCTTGAATATTTAGTTTGGGTTTGGCTTCTTATTTTTTCCCTTGTGTGAAGTTTTCTCACCCATTTTTTTTTATTCATCTATTAACCTTCCTATTCCTCACCTTCTTCTCATTCATTTGATGTTTCATAAGCTCTTAGATGTCTTTTGCCTGACACAAGAACCAATTTTTCCAGTTAATTTATGCAAAATCTTCTCATGTCTCTCCCCCCTCACCCTTCAAAACAAGATTGTTGTAAAAGTAGGCTCAGGATGACGAAATATCACCAGATAACAAAAATGGGTAGAATTATTCCCACAAAAGAGAGGCACCTATGGGAAAGCTCCAGGGCTCCTATGAGGGCAGGAAAAAGTTTAAAAATAAAATGCACCCAGCTCTCTCCCCTGTTGTCAGGGGTTGTTGTCATCAGACAGCATGGCAGGGCAATAACGTTTTATTTCTGCCCCGTACCTAGCTAATGAGGCTGTTTGGCACCCAACAGCTACAAACAGGGCGGTGGGGACGGGGGGCAGGCAGAGAGAGGAGAGAAAAGGCAAGAAACCTCTTCTTCCGCTCAGTGTCTTTGACAAACATCTGAGGTAATAAACAGGGAGGTTTATGAGCTAATTGCATTTTAATCAATTTGAACTCCCCACTGCACTGGAGAGGCTGCTGACTTCTATTAGGTTCCTGCGTGTTTCTGCACGGCAGCCCCGCCGCTAGCAGCTTCATTCTAACAAAGCCTCAGAGCAGAGCGGGCAAGTGGAGTCCTCTGCCCAAGGAAAAGGGACACTGGACGACATCGCTTCCCCCTGCGAGGGAAGAGCGGGAGCTAAGGGGCTGGCAGGACCCGCAGCCACCAGTCTTTGGAAAATGAAGAGCTTAGATGAGTGCAATAAGAGTGTGAAGGTAAAGGCAGAAAACTCCCTCCTCGTGGCTGGCTACGCGCGGCCGCACAACCAGCATATGCTAAGCCTTTAAATGAACATTTGGCCGTGGAACAGTAGCTATGGCAATGCGCACACATGAATTTATGCACTGTATGTACATACGACACAGAAAAGCTCTCTGTCTCTGAACTGGACTGGCAGCTGCTTGAAATTTTCCCCTTCACTTTCCCTAAGGTCTCAGGTGTGGGATTCATGAGCCAGTGTCTCAGCTAGAACAGGTGTCTATCGCTGTGTAAATAGCAATTAGGCCCAAATTTCAGACTTTTTTCAAATCCCTATCAGAGGAAAAGCCCAGGAATAAATAGTTGCTGTAACGGCCAGGGGTATTGTGTAGCATTATAGCCTCCAGCTGGGCTATTACATACTATAGACGGGTGAAGAATACAAGCACCTGACAGATGTGTTCTGTTAGCTTCATTAGAAAAGAAACAAAGAAACTCCTCAATTAATAGCAGTGGAGCCAAAGGGAAGGGGGGCGGCGGAGGGAGGAATCATAGCCTGTTATTTAAACAGAGTCAGGGAGCCTTTCACTGAGGGCTTAATATGATTCATTAATAAAAACAGCTTTTTGAATGCCCAGTTTAAGTCAAAAGAAATCACTGTGTTTTTTTTTTTTTTTCCCCTTTTTTCCCTCCCCTCTCCTCCCCAGCAAAGGAAGGGCAAAATGACAAACCAGAGCTGCTGCAGTTGTGTGCGAGGCCAGTTCTCCTCAAAGTCCCCCTCACGCTGCAGTGTGTCATGCTGAGCGGTGGCACAGAAGCCCACCAGATCACGCTGAGACTTCTTCTGATGAACAACTTCCAGGGATAATTTCCTGAGTCTTGGCTAAGAAGCCTTCACGATCCAGAAGTGGCCAAAAGGGCTCCTTAATAACAGGGATGTGAGTTATTTCTAGAAAGCTACAGCATAGTAGTAAAGCCATGTTAAGGGAGGTTATCTGCACCACTTCAAACCTGACGGGCTCCATGTCTCTTTCTTTATTGCAACCTTAATCACAGCAAACATACATGCAAGCTCTACTGTCTTCCAGCCTTTTTCATGTGCATATCTATTAAATGACACAGGATTCTGCAGGGAAGTGAGGAAACCAAATCCCTTTGGTTCTTTAAAACAAGACAAAGTCCTTGATAGCTTTTTACAACAAATAACAAAACTCCGATGCGAGGTGACTCTTAAACACCATCACTTACTGTTGTGGATAGTCCATAAGGACTATGGCCCCAGTGCGAGCCTGAGACGGAGGGAGGGTTTTCAGACACCATAGGCTCAGGGAAATAACAAAGTGAGGCCAAGCAGGAGGATTTTACAGGTGAGGAAAATATTTTAGGGTCTCCATGGTCTGGTGTAACAGCAGGAGTCCAGCATTTCCCTGCCAGTATTTTCCCACTGTGCATTAACTAATGTTTTGTCAAAGTCTGTCCTCTAAATGAAGAGAACGATGGGCCTTCCATCACTTCCCAAGGGACAGTCTTCCATGACTGAACAGATCTTGCTGTCAGGAAGATTTCTTTTTTATATTCATCTACATATCTCTATATATTCATATATACATTCTAATTTAATCCCATTACTTTTAGTTAAACCCACACCTATTGTCCTAAATAATTCACCTCCCTTAGGAATTTACCCCCCTCTGTGTATTTGTAGGCCATTCTTTTGTCCCACTATAGTCTTCACTTAGCAATCTATATTTAATTTCTTTTAATCTCTCTTCATAAATTAGTCCCTCCAGTCACAGAGGGGAAGGACATAGCTGAGACATTATTCAGTGGTGAGCTAGGATGCTCTGTTGCATTCTGGTGATATCTAGAGCATGGAAAATGCCTAGGGGAGGTCTAAACATTCTCATTATTACTTTTTTTTTTTTTTTTTTTTTTTTTTTTTTTTTTTTTTTTTTTTTTTTTTTTTTTTAAGTCTTTGAGCTGCTACAGACATTAGTGGTAGTTCTGAAGGAGAAAAAAATAAGAATAAAACTAAAGATCTCTGTTTCTTTCTCCCCCACTGCTATAAATATCAATTTCATCCTTAGATAATAACCTCCAGCACCAGCTGGCTAGTTCTTACCTAAAGACACCACCTCCCTTTACATGCTATCTTAGGAATTCTGTATCTGAGTGGAAAGCAAGAAACTAGATAGTTAAAGCCAAAATAGGTTAAGCTGCATCCTATGCTACATAAATGTACTATAACACCTTAGAGGATTTTTTTTTTTTTTTTTTTGCCACCAGGGTTGAAGAAGTTTTTAACTTGTAATAGCTCTTAGAGTTGTGATAAAATGAGAGCTTTTCTAATACAGATAAATATCCATGGGATTAGATAGCACCACTGCCTCCCTTCCATGATCTCCCGACAGAATTGGACACTAGCTACTGCATCTGGCCCTTCCCACTTGAACTAGTGACATGATAGATGCAAACTAATTAGTCAGATGCAAACTAGTGCTTGGAAGCCACCTTCCCCAGCACTGCTTGACCTGCCATTCTCTGCCTAAGACAGCAACTGAGCTCCCAGCCCAGGTGCTCAACAGAGCCTGCCTAAGAGAAGCTGCATTCAAAAATGTTTCCTAATAGCGAGGAGAGTCCTCAAACAGAAGTCTTTCCTCAAGGAGAGCAACAGCTAAAATTTCCTTCAAGGAAAGAAGTTCAAACTCCCATCACATTTCTACTCTTCTCTACCATGCTTTATCCCCTTGTTAGATGGCAAATGCTTAAAAAAAAGGTAAAATGTGCTCTTCGAGTTGCTATTTGAATTGCTGTTTTCCTTCCTAAGGCTCCTTTGTAGGACAGAGCTGATAACAAGGTCTTTTTAGAAGAATGTTGCATAAGTCTGTGTCTTACATTTACATGCTGCAAAGCACTCTTGGTTCTATCAGGCTCGACATGTGAGGAAACTGAAATGATTTACACCAGGAGGGGAGTATGGCAGGATCTCTAAACCCATATTTAAACCCATATTTAAAATGTAGCTATGTTATTATTATTGCTACTATTGCTTTTCTTTTATGGCAGTTTTCCTGCATAGCATAGATACCCTCTTAGCATCAAGTAGAACTTTGCACTAAAATTGATATCCTAAAACAATCTCAAAGTAACTATTATTATTTATTAAAGTAGCTGTAATAATATTTGACTTCCTTCTTGAAAAGGGATTTTCAATTGCTTCAAATATATTGAAAGACTTGGAAAGACTGGGCTTGTGCACTGGATTCATTTAAATATCTAAAGGAGAAATGCAGAATCCAGCACATGAACCAGTGCCCATAATTGGCTCTGATACTTCAGCAATTTATTTATTTTTCTCTACAGCTGACTTAATACCAAAAAATGAATTCAGTACTTGCCAAAATGCCTATTGCAGAAAAAAAGTTAAACAATTCATATTTGGGTCATACAGACCTGAAAAACATTAGAAACCAGCAAATAATGTCTTGTGGAGGATATGAAAATAAACAGACCCGCATTTTCATGCAAACCAATTCAATCTTTAACCCATTTGCTGTTATTGTTTCTCTTTCTATTGTGGTAACGCATAGGATTCCCTTTTGCAGACCTGAACACTTGTGGTTAGAAATGCGGTACAAACATAACCCCTCAAATAATCTCTACCTCTAGACTTTCTAAATTAAATACAGGTCTTGGAGGAAGGAAGGGAGGTGTGTGCACATGCAAGGGATAGGGTGAGTTACAATTCAGTAAAAAAGATGTCCTAATTGTGTCTTTTTTCCCTGCTATCCCTCTTTTTCCACCACCAAGCCTACTTGTCTGCTCCAGAGGCCAGAGTGCTGGCTCAACATGCCTGGTGGCACCTATTTCCAGGGCAGAAGAAGTCCCAGCAGAAGCCTTGATCCAAAAATTGTTCCTTCTCTCTAACATTCCAGAATCAGGCATAACCCCGAGCTTGACGCTTTCTTTCCAAAAAGAAGGGGGAAAAGCAGCTGAGAATAATAATTTCACGCTCACATTTAGTTCTCTTGTTATGTTTATGGGTCAACTTTGCTGCAAAAAAAAAGAGAATATACACAGCCTGAAAAGTCTATTTTAATCTCTGAGTTTGTTATATTTTCTCCTTTCATCATACTGCATTGCAAATTATTCTAGTTCTATTTCTCTGGTGTATTAAACTAGTGCATTGCCAAGCCTCAGCTCTCCATTCAGGTTCTGGCATCAAAGCCTTAGGCCAATTTTATTTCATTTGTATTTGCTGTCAGAGCAATGTCTTTATTCTGAAATGCCCTTCTCATAGCAACTTCTCAGGTGGCTTGACAGAGCAGTAAGCGGTAGGAAGAAATCCCTCCCCGCCCTGCAGTCCACAGCACTGCTTTTATGTTTCCACCCTCTCTGATTGCAGCAAGTATAGCATATCTTTACAAAATGGAGTTCAGGATGCCATTTAAGAATGAAGTTTTGTTGTTGTTGTTGATTCATCTTAGCTGGGTTAGCTAGGCACTTAACCTGTCCGTGCAGCCTTTCTATTTATATATATGCCTATGTATGTACACACACACACTTTCAAGAAAACACTCATGCTGCTGTTGCTCAGGGCTAATTTTTTAACGGCATTTACTTTCTCCTGCTACTGGCACACTTATTCAGTCGCAAACAAAATTTTAGTAAAATAGAGTGAAAATCTTTCACATCAAATTACGATGACAATGCAGTGCAGTGAAATAGAGGGTTAGGCTGGGACTAGCAGCGTTTTGCTCGTGGCCATCAAAGCACGTGAAAGAGCTGTGCTCCAAATTTTCCTTTTTAATATGCATGGTTAGAAAAGTGATTTAAACTGCATGACAGGAAGCCCAAGTCATTTTGTCATATTAAGGACTGTCAAGATTCATCTCAGAATGGAAACATTTGATGTCAAATATTACCTCAGAATTAAGCAAAATGCAGACTGCTGAAAACAGGATGCTTTAAACAGCACAGAATGAGGGGAGGCATCGGAGAAGTTTATAAATTGGTATTGTGTGTTCGGCAGCGAATGTGCTCATACTTTCCATTGTGTTTTGCAATGGAAAATTAAGATGCAGACATTTCTTACCTGCCGAACGAACATAGGCAAAACCATTCTTAATTTTTTCTATATAAAAAATCATATGCATTTAAATACATAGAGCCAAACATTAAAAATCTATACATACAGATACACATCTGTAATTAAGATCCATGTATTTGTGACAATAAGAGCAATATTGCAAAGAACTTTACGATCAGTAATGCAGATTATTGTGCAAGTGTAACAATGCAGTATCACAGCCACACTGTTTTCAGAGGTAATGACCACCCCCTCACACCTTCCTTGCCTGTAAAATAATTTGAGTGGCACAAAGCACAAACATTTTCACAGGTACGAACATAGGTATACATGTTTCAAAGGCAACTCCCTTTGAACTACCTTGTTTGGGGTAGTTTAATCTGCATCCTTACTAGTTTAATGCAGAACAAAAGGTTGCCCAACTCAGGAACCTGCACGTTCAAAACAGTGACTAGATGAGACCTCTATACCAAAGCAATGAGTTTCACCAGTGGATTCAAAATAAATCTAACCTATAGAAATCATTGCCACGTTTAACGTGCTACAAAATGTTGAAGAGAAGCTTTCATAAAGGAACTAAGGACTGCCAATATGACAATATCTAAAGCCAGTAGGAATAATATCAGTTCATTATTTTGATAAGTCTACATGTAAGTGACTGCTTCTCTATAAACTGTAATGATTAATATACCTCAAAATGTAACAGTTCTGGAAGGAGGTTGCTGAAACCAGCTTCTAGTAATTTCTTCTTTGAGAGCTCTGGGACAACCTTTTTTTATTCATTTAATACTTTCTCAGAAAATTACTGTAAACATTTGGGATTAATAAAATTTATATTTATTCTTATTTTCTTTTGCTTTTCCCTACAGTTCTCCTTTATTCCTTACTGGAAAAGCAAGTTAAGGTGAAAGAAGCAGCAGCAACAACAAAGAAAACTAACAAAGAAGGTCTCAGTAAAGTAAAAATGGGGGGGGAAAAAAAAGGCAAAAACATAGGGCTTTTTTTCCAATTTTGTCAAAGACCTATTTTTGCCACAGGCCAGGGGAAGAGCAGAGACATCTCTCAATTCTATGTAGATATTATTGTCCAGGTACACACTCATATTTTAGATATTATAATGACAAATGTGAGGGGAAAGAGACTTCTAAAGCCATTGAATGATGAGAAATACAGGGAGTGAATCAAATTTCTTTTCTTTGCGTGTTCAGATATGGAAATGTAGCATGTATTTATACTACTATCTTTTTATATATTATTCATACTATAACTAATGTGTTTTGATCTGCAGTAAATTGTGTAAGACTTAAAACACTAATTTTAAAAACCCTCCCCCCTGCTTGCCTGTCTCACTCTCACGCACGCAAATATTTATTTTCCACATAATAATCTTTTGCAGTCATTATTACAGAGGAAGAATGGACTCTTACAACTTGAGAGCCTGAGACTATACATGGAAGGCACTCCCACTGCCATTTCTAGCAGAGTCGTATAGGGGCTGAAAGTGATGTTTTGGTGGTTCATTTCTGGCTCTTTTCCTTCTTAGCAGGCTCAGAGTTAAATCTAGAGGGCTAGAATTTGTCTGTGTCCTCAGAAGGAAATTACAACTTTGCCATCATTTTAAATGATTAAAGTACCTCTCTTTTGCTGATGTCAGATCGAAAATCTGTGAAACTATATGGATAATATAAGCTTATTTGGTATTAGTCAAGATTCATATTAAGCATAAAATCAGTTTATTGCAGTGCAAACTTTCTCCCAAGCATCCCATTACATGCAAATTAAATTTACATTAAACCCCAGAACTAAGGTTCTGAATGAAAACTGGGTTGTTCAGAAATCAGTGCTTTTCATCAGTGCAGCACTGTCACAGAGTTGGCTCCATTAACTTCCAAGTTTTCATCAAGGCTATACATGTCATTTCTTTGAGGAATATATGGGCAACGGGAGCAGACTCCTCACCTGGCTTATCAGCAGAAACAGTTTGGAGAGTGGAAGCAAATATTCACAACAAAGACACGGGGTGGTACAAAGCAAGGTTTTTGCCAGGCAGAATACCAGGTCTTAAAAAACACCCAGAGAACATCTAGATGTTCTTGAGAGCTACCTCCTGAAGCATTTTCTCTGTGCTATTACTGCAGGTCTAAAGCTCGTTAGAAAGGAGGCTAAGCGTGGCTACAGGACTCAGAGGAGAAACAAGATGTCTCAGGTGGCCACAAGCCCTGGGGAAGGACCACTGCGGCGTGGGTGGAGGGAGCGTGAGGAGCAGCAGTTGGACATGCTGGACCCCTCGCTCTGCTCCCGCACGAGCTGGGGCACAGGGCTGAGGTGAGGAAGGAGGGGATGCCTGGGAGAGGTGCGAAGGCACCACCTCAGCTGAGGAGCCAGCTTGAGAGCAGGGCGGTTCAGAAAACCAGGCTACGTGACCCAACTGACCATCCGCAGCACTGCCAAAGAGCATGGCTAGCACTGTTCCCGTGCTGCTTCCAGAGTAAACACCAGGCTCATCGGGTTAAGAAAGGCACAAGACTCAGATAACACCGCTTGCTTGGCCAGCTCCTCTTGCCAGGAAAAGAAGAGGCAGAACAAACACTGGTGGGTTTATCAGAAACAAGAGAAGATTTATTGAGAAAGTGGCCAACAATTAGTTCTTTCAAGGAAGCTGGCATCTGGCCCCTGCAACAGTGCCACTTATAATCCGCTCCAAAATTAGATAAGCGTATCCCTCCTGGCCTTTTCCCACCAGGAAGGGCGTCAGTCCGCTACGCCCATGCACCCCAAACCCACAGCGATATAAAGTCACAATTGATAGTCAATACTATTGACAGACCCACTCAGTGAAGCTAATTGCTCAACAGGAAACATCCCGTTTTAGTTAATTATTGTGTAATTCAATGCTATATTGTCAGAGATAGGAGGAAAGTTTCCATAGGAAGAAAGACTGAGAAGAACAGGGTTTTCAGTTTAGAGAAGAAATAAAAACAGGGCTTGACAATGCTGTGCAACACACACATAAAAATCTGCTTTTGTGCTGTCTACTGCTTCTCATAATGAAGGAACAAGAGATAGCTCTATAAGTCTGAAAGGCATTCAACTGAAAACTTAAAAAAGGATTTATTTATTTGTGCACAGCAAGAAACTTCTGGAGGTAGCTATCAACAGATATGACTGCAGGGAAACAATAAACAATCAATCAAACAAAAAAACCCAGCAGGATTAGGAGCTTATCTGGATATAAGAACATATACCAATACAAAACTAACTCACCAAGCTGTGGGTTTTTCTCCTGCAGTTAGTAAACATGACCAACAACTCTGCTGAAAATTCCTGAAGTATTTTGAGGCAGTCAAACTGAAGATTAAAATGCACTCACTGGAAAATCACAATTATCCCATTTGCTGTATCATAATTCCACCTTACTGATTATCTGAGTCAAATAAGTGGCCGAGATACAAAACAGGCTGAGAAACATGCAGATCATCCCATCTAGTCTCTTGACAAACACTATACAATTTAAACTTTGCTATCTCAGCTTATGAACATCTAGTGCAATAAAAAAATCAAACCTCAGCCCTATTTATTTTTTCCCTTCATGTTTTTTTTTCTCTTAAATATACTTACTTAATGGGCATGTAACTCCTCACATACATCAAGTCATATCTTACTGTATAGTTGTTTTATTTATTCCGGAGAAGTGCTACCCACCCTTTAGACACAAGTGATCCTGATGGCCTCTCACCTGGGTTTCCTGGATGTGTGGCTGGGAAGTCTGCTCCCTGTCTCCAAAGATTTTAATCAGAGTTGTCAGAGAGCAGCTCATTTTGCCGAATCAATACTAGGCATTTTCTGCACATAGGAATAGTCAGTGGATGATTTGATAGAGGAGTGAAAAGACACCAGCCTACCATGCTGACACCAGAAAGCAGAGCTGAACCCGCAGACCTGCAGCTGACAGGACTGTGATACCAGCTTTAGTGGCACCTGAGCTTAGGGTGTCCCAGCAGAGCTTAACTTGTCTTTCAAATCAGATGTTTGGCTCACAGGTCTTAGAGTTTCACCATTTACAAACACATGCCAAACCTCTCTTAAAGTGGCTTCTTGCTAAACTCAAGAGGTGAGCTACTGCTATTTAAATTCAAAGTCACTGGGACATATTTCCTGCAGTCTGCACCTTCCTGAAGGCTGATGCCTCCGAAATGAGACAGCTTTGGAAGCTAGGTTAAAAATGGAGGGAGCTATTGCAAGGTATGTAGTGCCACTCATGCTACCTACCTAAGCCTGTGAAATACTTAAGCTAATCTACCTCACATTTTCTCTCAGACAATCCTACCAGATTTGTTATAAAACAGATATGCAAATTCTAGGCAGAAAGGAGAGTTTTTCAGGAAATTGAACATACGGGGTATCAAAATAAGGCTTGATTATAAAAAAGACATTAATTCAACTGCAACTGCTTCATAATTCACTGCATTAAATTAATGCTTTATGAGCACATTATCTACAAGCTAATGTAAATGTTATAACAAACTGAAATTCAGAGATAGAGACTTTCCCCATGTTTGCCTTGGACCTCATCCACCAGGCTTTTTTAATCAGAACAGAAAATTTTGCCTAACCTTGGTCAGTGAGTTCAAGGCAGAGGAGCTTCAGGAAAGCAATGAAATCTCTCTCTTTCACACCTCCAGGAGACTGAAGGCAAGATGCTCAGACAGAAGGACTCGCATGCACCAGCACATGCACACCCTTACTTACCACAGCAGTGGAGACCACCAAGAGCAGCCTTGCTTGTGTCCTGCTTGCCAAGCCACGCCAAGCAGAGCCCACCATATCCTCTCCCAGTTTCCCACTGCTTTCCTATAGCCCAGCGCCGGCAACAACGAGAGCTGAATCAGGAGCTAGAAGAGAACTGCTGTGGAGTAACTTTATAATTTTTGCCTAAACAAACAAGTAAACACACAAAACCGAGAGTGGCACTAACAGTGATGAAGCCATGGCACTTCATCAAAATTATATCTAGTAAGACACAGGAAAATTTTGTCAATATGTTTTGTGCCTGGAAAATGTTCTGCTCAGCACTTTGGCAGTGTGCTAGACACAGGCATTTGATTTTATGAGGAAAGGCTGTAATATTTAAAAGCACACATTGGTTTCTGAACCATGCGCTTCTACCTTGGATTCCCATACAGGCTTCTTGGGTCATGCAACTGTAGAAACACAGCAATGCCCACATATCTGTGGTGCACAGTAAGAAAGTGCCAAGTATATAGGCTTGGTATAATTTTCAACAACATTTACACAATAGAATATTAGGAATTTTTAAAAGAAATTTATTCATTTAGAACTCACAGAGGTCTGGCACTGAGAAACTTAATTACTTTCCATACAATTTTAGTAGTGGAGGCTACTATATTAGTATATTAGGCCATAAAAGTGGCCCAAGAATGAGAAGTCCTAGCGACAAGGCAAAGTGCCAGGCCCAGTTTACTAGAGGCACAGGCAAGATTGCCACATGCTTTCAATTATCCTTCAGTATCTACAGGCCCTGTAAACCCATCCGGGGATATCATTCTATCAATTAACTACAGTCAATGATTTTAGCTATAATTATTTTACTGTTGCTGTTTACTGAGGTTGTAAAGTGCTTTCATTTACAAATGCTTCAAATGTGAATATTTGGTGCGGGTCCGGGGTCCACTCCACCACAGCCTGCCCCTGACACACTTATATGAAATATGTCCTTTAAAAGTGGGTATGAGAAAAGAAAAAGGAAGCAGTGTAAAATGTCACATCTAATCAAGAGAGCAAAACAAAATGTGGTGGGGAGGCTGTTTTGTTTTTCAGCAGAAAAAAAAAGTACTGAGAGGAGCTTTTTATCCTTTCTTCTGTCTTTTTTTTTTTCCCCTCATGTTTCTTCCCTATGCAGGGATATATTTCTCTCCCGGTTGATACCTATGCAAGCACAGAAGTATCAGCGCGAGCTTACTGGGTGGAAAAGAAAACAAAATATTTACCCCCAGCGTTTCTGCCTTCTGCTGCCTTGCCATTGCCACCACGATTTACCAGGTGGCTAAAACCATGACAGGTTTTAGCTTAAGCTTCTCGCTTGCTCAAATGGTTTCCCCCCAGCAAATAAGCAATAACAGCTGGTTGCACAAGTCTGCAGGGCAAAGGGGAAAGGGGAAGATGAGCTCAGGTTGTCCCCGCACATCCACGGGGGACACAGGAGGAGAACAGCAAGTGGGGAGACAAGGAGGGGTGTGTGGAGAAACCAGTGCCCAAGAGCCCTGGAGAACTGCAGAGTCCTTTGGGGGTGAATACATAAAAGTGAAATAAACACACACCCCCCCCTGCCTATTAGGGTCCCCCCTTGCCCCTTCTCCCCTGCTGGCCGCAGGGACCAGCGGTGCTGCCTCGAAACAGGGGCTCGGTGCCCGTGGCCGCCCCAGCGCTCCCCTGCAAGGGAGCAGATAAGAGGGAAAAGGTGAACGCGACACACTTGCTGCAGCAGATGGTGGGGCTGATTAGCAGAAGAAAGAGAGGAGGGGGGGAAAAAAAGAAAAAAGAAAAAAAATAAAGAAAAAAAAGAGATGAAAAATGAAAAGGGGAGGCATGCAAGCCAAAGGGAGAGCAGTGTCCCTGCTCCAGGGGACCATCCTTGACCCTGCTCCAGCCCATCCTTGCTGGGCTGCAGGAGCCCAGTGGCCGCAGCCTTGCCAGGCATCGTGAGCGCTTGTTTATTGCCCTTCCGCCGTGCGCTCCGGCAAGACAAAGTGCGGCGCTTCAGCGAGCCGGGCAGCGCCTCACGTTTTTATTAACGGTATGCTAATTAACTGAAAAGCCACACATTGATTTTCTTGAAAGGATTCAAGGATCAAATGTCCGTGAAGAGAGCTGGCAAAACCTAATCTACTAATGGATTTAACTTAAGAGAAATAAAAAGCTCAAAGAAAAAATATGATTATTTGGGGGCTACTTAACTAGTACTTATCTTTGGAATACTTTTATAGCATTTCGGCATTCCTCTGAGGTGAAGGAAGTGCAGTTACATTTTTCAAATATATTTGGCTAATAGCTCCAAACAATGCGCTTTGTTTTCTCTCCTTCTGCCTTCGCTTCTCGCTGCTGACCTGGCACAACTTGCTCACACTCTCTACCACTAGCAAGGGCCCACGGTGGCTGCTTTGACTTGAAGGCAGAGCCACCACACCGCACTTTCCTCTCCTGCAAAGGGGCTTATTTCCTCGTGACAGGGCATGGCTGTGCCTCCATTTGCTGGGACAGCATTTTGCCCTTCCACATTCTCCAAAGATGTGACTCTGGATTTTTTTTTCCCTGAAGGATGGCATTTTCTCACTGCAAAACCCTATAATATTGTGCAAATTTTATCTCCAATTCCTAGGGCTGGCCTCACGGGAGAGTCCCACATGGACACACAGCTGCAGAGGGTGCTGGACAAGCACAACACAAGAAAATGGTCCAGACTCCAAAGAAATGAGTCTTAATGGGAGACAAAAGACCTCAGGTGAACACAGGCAGACAGGAAAGAAGTACGAGGCAGTACCAAGGGGAACAGTGATCAGTGGGACAGGGGGTCACTCCACCACATCCATAAGCCATTGCCAGGCCTTTTATAGATATCATTATGTGGGACAGTTTTTAAGGTGGGGTTGGGATAGCAGAAATAAGCCAAGTTTGGGTCTGCAGGGGATGCATCTTGAGCACAAGCGGCAGCAGGGAAGAAAACATAGAGGCACTTGTTTGAATCTTTAACAAAGCATCAGGGAGGAAAACACTGAGATCCTTGTTTTAAAATTTAACAAATGCACAACAGAGGCCAGCCGAAGGTCTGACCGGAGGTGGGTGTAAACATTTCAAGGGGACAGAAGAGATGATGGAGCCCCAACTATATGGTAAGTGCATAATTAGCCACGAGACCTTGAAACTGAAGAGGTGTATCAAGGTCAAGGCAGCACAGGAAGATAAGCGGGTGGAAGGATTCCCCTCAGACAGACTGACATGGTCAAAGCAAGAAACTACACAAACCTTAGATCATGGTGATCATGGATTTGTATGTTGTGACACATGGGTATGTAGGTGGTTTGGTAGAGAGCATGCTTCCAAAAAATTCAGAATATCACACAGCTCCAAAGCAGAATTTAAAACGGAAAACTATCAACCTTACTGTGCCAACTACACTGAAACTATGACACTGGTCTTATCACAGGCATAGATATGATCTAGTTTTTGTCAGGACAAAAATTAAAGGTGATATCAAATGAAATTTGAAGTGCAAGTCTCCCACCTTGTATCTGAGAGGGTAATGTACGAGTTGTCTCCTGAAGATCTCTTACCACGTCATTTTCTCTCAGTGATTCAAGACCAAACATGTACAGTTCCCTAGTAAAATGATCAATATTTTAACTGTCAGTGTACAGCCTCAGTCTCTGCTGCCTTTTTTGTCTTACACATCATCAACAACCAAGTCTATGAAGCTTGAAATTAATTGCCAGTTCTCAGGCTGTTGGGTGTGTTGGGACAAAATCACAAAAGGAGTCCTATGTTAAGTCGGTTATTCAGGGCTTGTAGGAGAGAAAAAAGTTTACCCTACATTTCAGTCAGTACAGTAAATGCATCTTTAAATAAAGCCTTTCACACCTATAATAAGATGGGTTTCTGCATTATCACTCTTGCCATATAATCATCCCTGAAAAACTCGAATCTGCTTCCCATATGAATTTCTCTCTCTGCATTTCCATGGCTTGGTTGTTTTACTGGTGAAGTCTCTTTAGCTGAGGGCTGCAATTAGGCTACATTGCTGCCTAGACTCAAAGCTGTAGTGATACCAATTTATTTTATCCTAAAAGTGCAATTGGTCTCTACTTCTTCCAGAAACACTGGCTCCCTGGCTGCACAACTGCAAGGCAATGCATTGCTCCAGAACGTCTCAGCCAAGAGAAATCGTTTCAGAAGAGTTGCACTGACTTACAACTACAGCGATGCGGTGGTACATCAGACTCATGACATTTGTGATAATGCAGTTATTGTCTTCACAGAATCACAGAACATTCTAGGTTGGAAGGGACCTCTAGAGATCATCTAGTCCAACCTTCCTGCTCAAGCAGGCACACCTAGAGCATGTGGCACAGGGTGGCATCCAGGCGGGTTTGGAAGACCTCCAGAGAAGGAGACTCCACAACCTCCCTGGGCAGCCTGTTCCAGGGCTCTGTCACCCTCACAGGAAAGAAGTTCCTCCTAACCTGGAGACGGAACTTCCTGTGCTTCAGCTTATGCCCACTTCCCCTTGTCCTATCCCTGGCCACCAGTGAAAATAGCTTGTCCCCTTCTTCCCTGCATTCTCCCTTCCTGAACTTATACATATTAATCATATCCCCTCTGAGCCTTCTCTTCTCCAGAGAAAACAGGCCCAGCTCACTCAGCCTCTCTTCATACGAGAGATGTTCCATTCCCTTAATCATCCTGGTTGCCCTTCTCTGGACCCTCTCGAGAAGCTCTATGTCCCTCTTATACTGGGGAGCCCAGAACTGCACACAGTACTCCAGGTGCGGCCTCACCAGAGCTCAGTAGAGGGGCAGGATCCCCTCCCTTGACCTGCTGGCAACATCCTCCTGATGCAGCCAGGATCCCATTGGCCTTCTGGCCACGAGGGCACACTGCTGACTCATGGTTAACTTGGTGTCAACCAGGACTCCCAGGTCCCTCTCCGTGCAGCAAGACTCTGTGGAGTCTTGTAATTAAAGCATTCTGTTTGGCCTCGCTCCCTTACATGATGCACCCATGGTACTATATACTTGACTTTCCATGTGACCCTTGGCAAACAGAAAAGCTCTAACTTAAGTTTGCCAAGCTGTTATTTCCCTCTCAAAAGTCCCCATCAAAAAAGACTCTGCAATTTTACTACTATAACTAGGGCTTAAATCAACTCACTCTCCTGAATCCTGGTTGCGATTACTCTAGCAGGCTTTAAATAGTTTAGGGTTTGGGTTTTTTTTTTTCATTGCGATAAGGAGATCAGCACCTTGGAGGTAAACTTCAGAAAGAGACTTTCAGAAAAAAGCTGATGCATCTGGGTACATATATTTTGTGCCTACCTAGTGAATGCTCAAGAGGTTCTGGCACCTATTTATGGGTTATTAGATGGTTATTTCACTGGTCTTTCTATACAGCTGTGATACTCACAAAGGAAGCATCACCCTGCTGGGAAAACAGCGCCATCCAAATGCTCATGATGTTCAGCTTTGTGACTCCTATTTCATGGGACTTCAGGTTTTGCAGACATTTGGCTTTCTCAGGCTCTATCCCAAATGAGGACTTGGAAAACAAGAGCAGACTGCATGCAAAATCAAAACGATAATGGTGGCAGGAAATAACTGGGGGGAGATGGCAAAAGTGATAGTCACCGTCTGGATGGAGAAAAGCCCTGTCCTTTGTTACCAAGCTGTAGAAGGCCTCCTGGATTTCCAGATGCTTCTGAGTGTTCCAGCAGCAGCAGTAGCTATGAGTGTTTATTTCCCCTTCTCCTATCTGCTTGGTGAGGAGATTTCAACCTCTTGTCCTGTTGGACTGTACTGCCATTGTCTGCGCTTTTCTCATCTCCAGACTGGATCGCTGCCATGTGGTCTGCTCAGCTCCACGTCTGAGGACCTCTCAGAAACTTCAGCTAATTGCAGTATGCAGCTGCCTGCTTACATATCCACATTTCAGACACAAACCATAGAACGCAGATGGTACACAGACTGCGCCAATTTTCAGTTCATTTCCAGGTGCAATTGAGGCCTTGGTTTCTAAATCTCCTTGTGATCTGAACCTGCTGTCCCCGGGCGGTTACCTCTGCTTACAAACCTCAGGTCCTCCTCGGAGATGAGCTGAGGCATTTGAACTGACAGACCCCTGAGCAGCACTTTGGGGAATGACTTTGTCTCCACTGAGGGCCCACAGCTCTTGAATTTGCTTCCTCGTGTGGTGAACCTTGAGGGCATGTTGCAAAACTTGTCTCTTTTGTTAAGCTCCAGTTTAATATATTGGGGCAGGCTAAGAAGGAAGTTCTGATGAGGATGCTTTTACTTTCATTCTTGTTATGACAGTATAATTCATTAGGGGATATGGGTTTTGATTTGTTTTTATTTTAACTGAAGCTAATGCAATCTAAGTTTGTGCACGCTATAAATGAAATCAAATAAATAACTACAACTGCTTAAGGCCAGTGTTTACTGGAGAGCCTGGGAAGCAATGACAAGAGTAGAGTATTACTGGACTGAAGAGAAGTAAATAGGTATAGCAAAAAGAAAGGGAGTAAGCCAACTCACCTCCGTATGCTCATGCCACAGGATGCCACAGACTTGCTTCCGTGCTAGGGGATTCCTGGGGTCTGACATGTCCTTCAAGCTCATATTGACAGTTCACTGTCATTGAGCTGCTGCGGAAGGAATAGAGATACCAACCAAAGCACATTGTCAAAAAACAAACCAAACCAAAACAAAAAAACCCACCAAGAACATAGAGTACAACGCAAACCCCAAAAGCATTAGATCCAAAAGACCTCTGTCAAAGAATTATCCTACCTCTTTTTATTTTTTTTCCATTTTTTTCTCCTATGATTTTAGTCTCCCCTTCCATGCGCCCTTTGTGTGACTGTCTCTGCTCATTTTCTCAGGTTCCTTTCAGCTGGGTTAGTACATTGCAGATCTGAACTGAGATGTCAAACTGAATAATGCTTCCAGAGAAGTGAAAACACCTAGAAAGAAGAGAGGCGGATTGCTGAAAATAACCAAAAGTCTCAAATGATATAGCACAAGATGATTCTCTTTAAAGGCATGTATAAATACATATATACACACATAGGTAAATAGACAGTGAGAGCAAAAAGCATTTCTTTATGTGCGTCTGTGGTTTGGAGGTATGCTTACTCCTTTTATGGGCAATTACATCCCTCTTAGCTGGAGATCTGTATGCATTTCTATTTCATAAAATAGCCACAATTCATGGACTTCGGGGGTATGCAAGCTCAAAAGAAGATTTTTTTTTTCAGTAGCAATGTATGACTTAGGAAGCTTCTTGCATAGACGCCACAGGACAAAACAATGGGCAAGATACAACACAGGATTCACCCAAACACCCAGGAAAGGAGAGATACCCAGTTGCCCAAAGCAATAACCAGAAAAGAGCATGAGCATCCCTTTGAATCTATGCATCAGCCCTTTGAAACTGCGTTTGTTATTTGCAGAAAAGCTTTGCTGAGAATTTTTTCCACTTGTGCAAAGGGGTCTGAAAGCTGCCTCAAACAGGCAGCAGAGGTTTTTACTTTTCTTTTTTTTTTTTTTTTTTTTCTAGGATGGGGATTGACATAGAGGTGGAAGAAGCAGTTTTATACCATCTGCTTCCCCCTCTGGTTCAGAGGAGAGGCAAAGGACAAGGATGCCATGTACCGCTTCTGGCAGCGTGATTTACTGCAGACCAATTTAAACTCCCACCAGAAAAATATTCATATTACTGGATCATCGTGTCTTCTCTGTAGATGACAATGGCTCTGTGCATGTGACCACTCAGATGCAGTAAGGTAAACATCTGCATGTTTATGTTTCCAGCATTTTTAATTTTTGTGAGGTTGAGTACCACCATGTTACTATTCTGACTTCTTCATTGGGTTTGTTGTTTACCTTGAGAATTTCCTTGAATTTTCTTCTTCTTCTTTTTTTTTTTTTCCTGGGGCGGGGGAGAGGTGCTTTAGTTTGGTTTGTTTTTTTTATACTGAAGAATTCCTCGGTGTTGTTATTCCTACAGCCCTCTCAATATGCCCATAGTCTTTGTTTAGGCTTGAGCCGCACAAAGAAGGCTTAAAAGGACCCATCTAAAACCACCCATCTGGCTCACAGTCTTGATAAAAAACTAGGTATCTTGAAACATCTGTAACTAAGGCCCCATTTCCTCTAGCCATTGACACTCCATTCCGTGTTGATACTTCTTGTGCCCATCCCTCCCTAGATCTGTTCCTTCAGCCATGATACTTTCTTCACTGTGACCACAAGCATTTGGGAGATGCATACATGGCAAGTAAGGCCTCAAACCACACTGCCTGACTGACATATGCCTATAATGCACACATCAAGATGAGCTATGAGCACAACAAACTAATGAGCCCAAAATCCATTTGTACACTTCCACCATCATAAAGTGGTCACCTGCAACCTCAGTATCTTCAACCAGTTGCTGCTTAAAGACATCCTCGAAGCCATTTGTGCTTAAACTTTACAGAAAGAGATGTCCCTTTTTTTTCAATTCTCTCTATTTTAATTCTCTTTCTTTAGGTGCAGCTCTCAGAGTCCCAAGGAACGAAAGCAAAGCCATTAGTTCAAAATGTTAAAGAGTTGGTGTCCCACCTGTGCAAAGCTCCCTTGTCAGGTTATCCAAACAACTATGAAGGCAATTTCTGCCCAAGGCATGTGACTGGGCAAGGGAGGGAGGAAAAAAGTCCAGAAACTTCAGGGTGATGGTTTTGCAGTTGACCATGCAGAGTGCAAAAGCCACTGTAAGATGAACTTCTTACAGCCACACTGGACAAGTAGATTTTGCAAATAGAGATCATTTGATCCCTACACAAACTTATACAAAGTCTTCTAAAGCACAAATCAACGAAGGACTGACGCGAGAAGAGTTTCCTGCATTGAGAGAACCAGCATCTACATAACACTGATGACTGCAGTTGGGAATGGATGGGTTCCTATGTGACAAAGTCGCTTTAACTGGCAGATGTCCTAGCCGAGCCGCTCGCCATCATCTTTGGAAGGTCCTGGAGAACGGGGGAGGTGCCGGAGGACTGGAAGAAAGCCAACATCACTCCAGTCTTCAAAAAAGGCAAGAAGGAGGACCCGAGTAACTACAGGCCGGTGAGCCTCACCTCCATCCCTGGGAAAGTGATGGAGCAGCTCATCCTGGCTGCTCTCTCCAGACACATGGAGCAGAAGAAGGTGCTCAGGAGTAGCCAGCATGGATTCACCAAGGGGAAATCCTGCTTGACTAACCTGATCACCTTCTATGAAGGAATATCTAGCTGGATAGATGAGGGCAGAGCGGTAGATGTGGTCTATCTGGATTTGAGCAAGGCTTTTGACACTGTCCCTCACAGCATCCTCCTGGGCAAGCTCCAAAGGTGTGGGATAGATGTGTGGACAGGGAGGTGGATTAGGAATTGGCTTGATGGCAGGGTGCAGAGAGTGGTTGTCAATGGTGCGGAGTCCAGCTGGAGGCCTGTACTTAGTGGTGTCCCCCAGGGGTCAGTTCTTGGTCCGGTCCTGTTCAACTTATTTATTAATGACCTGAATGAAGGGCTGGAGTGCTCCCTCAGCAAGTTTGCCGACGATACCAAACTGGGTGGAGTAGCTGATAGCCCTGAGGGCTGTGCTGCCATCCAGAGGGACCTGGACAGACTGGAGGACTGGGCGGCGAGAAACCTCATGAGGTTCAACAGGAGCAAGTGCAGGGTCCTGCACTTGGGGAGGAATAACCCTGGACACCAGTACAGATTAGGGGTGGACCTGCTGGAGAGCAGCCCCGCAGAGAGGGACCTGGGTGTCATGGTGGACGACAAGTTGACCATGAGGCAGCAGTGTGCCCTGGTGGCCAAGAAGGCCAACGGGATCCTGGGGTGCATTAAGAAAAGCGTCTCCAGCAGGTCGAGGGAAGTGATCATCCCCCTCTACTCAGCCCTGGTGAGGCCACATCTGGAGTACTGTGTCCAGTTCTGGGCTCCCCAGTACAAGAGGGATGTGGAGCTGCTGGAGAGAGTCCAGCGCAGGGCTACGAGGATGATCAGGGGCCTGGAACATCTGCCCTATGAGCAAAGGCTGAGGGAGCTGGGCCTGTTCAGCCTGGAGAAGAGGAGGCTGAGGGGGGACCTGATCAGCGTGTATAAATACCTCAAGGGAGGCAGTGAGGAGGAGGGGGGCGGCCTCTTTTCAGTGGTGGGCAGTGATAGGACTAGAGGAAATGGCTTCAAACTGAAGCATCGGAAGTTCCACAGGAACTTAAGGAAGCATTTCTTCACTGTGCGGGTGACAAAGCACTGGAACAGGCTGCCCAGAGAGGTTGTGGAGTCTCCTTCTTTGGAGATCTTTAAAACCCGCTTGGATGCAGCCCTGTGCCACGTGCTCTAGGTGACCCTGCGTGAGCAGGGGGGTTGGACTCGATGACCTCTGAGGTCCCTTCCAACCTTCGGCATTCTATGATTCTATGATTTGGGTGCTACCTGAGCATAAGCTTAAGCGGAGTGTCACAGAACCCACCTGGCAGGAGAGAAAGGCTGTCGTTTAAGGGTAAACCTCAAAGTCACATTGTGTCTCACTAGGTGCCAGGAGAGCACAAAGCAGGTTAGGAACGGAGGCCTTGCTGGCTGGCAGTGGATGCTATTTGTGTCATAAGTAGCCTTGTGTAGCTGAACGTGTCAAAGCTGTATTCCTGCTTGACAGACCCTGACAGCCACACGGGAGCGAGAACAACAGCGAACTCCCCCCGGTGAGAATATTATATCCTTGGCAGTAGAGGACCTTGCCTGGAGGTTAATATGAGTCAGTCATAAGGGGCTTTTGTGTGTGTGCATGTACGTGTGTGTGTGCGAGCGTGAGCGCACACATGTGTGTGCTTTCACAGAGCATCCTGTCGGGGACCGATTTTCAATGATGCAAGTCTCCTCTAACTGATAACACTCTAAATAACAGGTGAGTGACTCCTGGCAAGGAGGAGATTGTCTGACCTCATTGTTTGCCTTTTTTCCCCCCTCTTTGTTCTTCACAAATAAAGGTTTTTTAATAAACTGAAAGGTCCTCCGCTCCTGCCTGATGATAAAATGAAAGGAACCAGTGAGGTATGGTACAACGTGGCAGCAAAAAAAGAGAAGCTCATCAGAAAATAACAAAGGTGCAAGTTAAAGATAAGGCAGCTGTCAGAGATTAATCCTGCTGGCCTGATTGTTTTCTTTAATACCAAGCCCTGCAATAGCAAGCGATAAGTTTGCTGAGTAATTTGGTTTTTGGTGAGGAAATAAAATTCAGGTAGGCCTCATAATTGATTTCCCTTTCTTTAGTTTTCTAAACATAAAAAAAAAAAAAAAAAAAAAAGAAAAAAAAGAAAAAAGAAAAAGGGCCCTCTGCTTTGACTACACTTTCCACTTTTCAAATATTCTCCAAGGCTACGAGCATCCCCCCAAGCAAGGTCTGCAGGAAGATAAGTCTGAGGGCACCCTCTCCTTCTCTAGCATCCTTATGGGAATGCATTTGTTTGCTTCTAAATTGCAATTGCATTACTTGAGCATGCTCAACCTGAGGTTGCCTTCATCTTACTTTTCGAAAAATGGGCAAAATGTGAAGTAGTGGAAAAAGCTAACTTAATAAGAAAGTCTGTGCCCTCAGGTCCTGGCTCACTGGGAGACCTGCCCATGTGCGTAAGGGTTCCTGCCAAGTCCATACCCAGGTTTCTTTCCAAGGACATGGAAGAGGGAAGAGAGGAGCAAGGTGTGCTGAGCGAGGCAGGAGCCCTGCAGGGCTTTGGGAAGGCCCACGGGATGTCCTTTCCAAAGCGAAATCCTGCTCCCTGCTCAAAAGCTGCTCCTTCTTCCTCACTCACTGGTGTGCACAGCCAGCCCGGTTAAGGCCGCAGACACAACGTGGGCAGCAACTGTGGGAGAAAACAAGGGGGGAAAAAAATTAAGAGAGGAAAACCTTTCCAAACAGGAGACTCCGTAGCAAGGAGGCAGCCCTGCACTCAAGTGAGAGGATGATCCTAAGAGAGAGGCAGCCCGTGTGTGCGTGCGCACGTGCCAGCGCGCGGTGCATGCGCGCATGAGGCAGCAGCAGCAGCAGCAGCAGCAGAGCGTTATTTATTGTGACAAAATGAACAGCCCCCAGGATGCTCATCCAGCAGCTAATTTCTCATCTTATCTATTATGTGAATGAGATGGGAAAACAGTTTCCTGTTTTTCACAGATATCGCTAACATGAAAGATACAGAATGAATTCCCTTGAAAGCCATGCAGTCAGATCCAGTCACAGACTCATTTATTTCAATGGAAGGAATTAATGCAGTCAGGGCTGCCCATTGATGGGAAACAAGTCTATAAAACTCTCTATAGAAGCCAATGTATTAAGTCCACCTTTAAAACTGACAAAGAGCTTAACGGGCACTTTCTCCACATCCATTTCCATGCACCCATGTACCTGCAGACACTCGTTTGTTCACATCGCACACACACAGGGCACGAACCTTGTCGCTTCCCTTATCCAGAAACGGGATTTCCAGGGTGTTGCAAGGCAGCCTCAGGGCTGCACAGAAGGGTAATCTGTACTACGGGCTTTTCCTCTATGAAGGAATCTGTTACTTCTGGAGAGCGTCTAAGGCTCTTATCAGGTGCAAAAGTAAGCAGTGACAAGTGCAATGAGCCGGCAGGTCTCAGCATTTTCTACACTCAGCACAATTTAGAGGCAGGCTTTGGAAAAAGTCCTGTGTGAGGGCAGACTGAGAGGCTCTCCAGTGCTGCAGAAGCTAGGCTTTTATTAATGAAGGCCTTGTTATGTATCTTCTAAAGCAGGCGCTCAGAGGAAAGCTCCAAAATCACTCTGTTTACATGTCCGCAGGGAGTTAGTGGCCACAGCCTTGCTGCAGCCACAGCCACAGTTACAGTTATGCAAGTCTGTCAAGGAGTAAAAAGTGAAATGACACTTGACCCTTCTCAGGCCATTTCGGCCTATTTAATGTTGTTTTTCACCTTTTTTTTTTTCTTCCAGCAGGGGGAGTATCTGGACTTAAATGCCACAGGGAAGAGACAACGTTTTCAAGGCAGAAATCAGCAAAAACAGCTCAGCCTAGCAATGAGCTTTCCGTGGTGGCGGCTTCCCTGCAAAGGGCAGCGGTGGCCCCTGTCCCTGCCACTGTCAGCAGCCCCGGAGGCTCTGCGGGATAACGGGACCACCAAGCAACAACCACAGGCACGCTGTGGCCACGGCAGCCCCGCGGGCAGGAGGAGGAAGAGAGAGAGGAATGGCAGAACTAACAGTGCAGTAGCTGCTGTAGGCACGGGGCGGATCCCTGCGGGTGACATGTCCCAGGCCTCCTGCTCCTGCTGCAGCATGCACTTAGATCCCTAGGCCTTATTGCCCGAAAAGCCAAGTCCGCCCAACTTCCATTACCCTCAGAAAGAGAGGAAACAGCTCTGAGAGCCAGGGGCCCTTGAAAGGTCATTTAAAATGATGGGTTTTGCTTCCTTTTCTTTCTGGAGGTGGGACAGCATGGAGCCTGAAGGTAACGTTCAAAGGAGGAATGGGAGTAATGGTGGTAAGGGAGGATCCGGCCTTCCTTAGGATGAGACACCCACTCGAAGGGTGGTCTCAGCCCTGTCCTCGGGGGGACGAGGGCTGAGCATGAAGAGCTCCCTTGACAGTATAAGGGCAGGTGGGGTGGGATGTGCGCTGCCACGTCACACTTCATGCCCAGATTCCTTTTCCTCAGCTAGATGACTATGGGAAATGGGCCATGATCTTTGCTCAGAGTGTACCCATCTGTTTTGTGTGGGTTTTTTTTGTCTCCTCAGCCTTTTTATTATGAGTTCTAGAGACAACAGATATCTTGCTGTCTGCTGTCAGCTGAAAGACAGCAGCTCTTACCCCGTACAGGGCAAGGGCATCGTCTGGCCTGCCACATGGAGGGAGCAGGCAAGATATTTGCCTGCTGCAGGGAGACAGGAGGTTGACCCACATGCCTTTGAAGAAGTGGTAGGACAAGCACAGTAGAGTCCTCTACCCCATGACTTTTCACTCCAAGCAGACAACAAATCCAGTCATTGGATTCTGTCTGGGAGTGTGAAAACAACCCATGGGAAGGGAGCGAGAGTAGGAAAGGTGGGCAGGGGAGGAAGGTAAAGCTGAAGAAGGTTAAAAGAAATGAGAAGGGACAATGCTGATACCACTAACACACAGTAAAGAGATGCTTCAGTTGCACTGCAGCAAGCCACTACTACAGGAGAAATGAAAATAAATACAGCCTCCAGCCCTAATGAAGAAAACTCCAGAGTGGGCTGAGACCTTAACTGATATAAATGAGGATCATTATCTTCACTCTACTCTTCTGCTCAGCACAGGGCAAGAAATGCTGTGGTGGGAGGAGGGTGCCAGGGGTGTGAAGCACAGGTCCCTTGACAAGGAGGCTCATGTGAAGGGTCAGGGGAAGCGCTTTGGGGGCTGGGGAACTTGTGTGGCCCATCTGCAGACCTCAGCTGTCCCAAGCTAATGGGGTTTGCCCCAGCCCTTGGTCTAGTCAAAAGTATCTGGGCTCGTACCGTAGCAGAAAGAAGAGTTGTTTGGGGATGCGGGTGACATTGTGCTGCCCCCACATCCATTCTTCTAGGTCACTGGCCACCTGGACAGCATTAGCAGCCCACCAGGGAGGCTTGCTCAGCTTCATGGTTTTCCTCACCTCTCCAGAACACAGCTAGGCTGGTACAGTCACTCTGTGCCATCCCAGGGAACATGGTGCAAGGAGCATAACGCAGAGAGCATGGGAATGTGGCCTCTCCTGGTGCACTCCATATCCACTTCCACAAGTTAATATATAATATCATAAACCTCATTCAGTTTGGGTGAGGCAAGTGGATACAATGTATAGGCAGGCAGCAACTTACACAATCACTGAGTATTTTACCCTAATAAAAAGAGCTGGAGCCCAGGTAGGGCAGAGGGAAAAAATAGACACAGTAAGACAAAGTCACCGTGGCATTAAATAAAATTCATAACAGAATGTTGTCTCATTTCTCTAGTGCCCATGCAAAATCTTCTCATATAGACTTGATGGAAGACATCTACCTCACATAAGCAGCTCTGCTGCAAGTTAGCTGAGGGGACAGCATTTTAGGTTTTATTTCTAATGAAAAACAGAAGATTTTAACTTAGTTAATATTTTTCATAAAGATGTCTATAAAAGTCCCATAATGAAATGGAATAAAACTTGTTTAGACATTTTCCTCTCACAACATGTTGGCCTTTGGAGGTCATATTTTGGAGTTTTGCAGTGAAATTTTAAAATCAGATGTCAAAACCTGTTTTAGCTGGCTCATATCAGTTTTCATATTGTCTGTGTTACTTATCAATTACATCAGGACAGTTCTGATAACTAACATCAGGGGATATCATACAATTATTATAATTAACAACTCCCAAATTAAATAATTCACCGGGCGGAATTAGTTCTGAAATGCTACAAGGCAAATTTCCAAAAGTGAAATTTCAGAGAAAATATTTAAACAAACATACTTGTAGTTCAGATAGGGTAGAAACAGCACACCCAATGAACTGAAAATTCAGTTTCAGCCATCTGTAGTGAAGGCTGGCATCTGAACACTGCTCCCAATCAAACTGGCAGCATGTTCACTTGCCTCTGAGGATGCAGGCTAGCACGTGCACAGGCTAGGAAGTCTCCTGCATGACCTCTCCCATTTTTTTTTTCCCTCTGTGGTGCTAGGAGAAAAGAATAAAGGAATGGGAAGGAGGTGATGGAAGATGGATAAGAGCTCCAGCAACTGAAATGTTAAAAAAATAAAAAAAAAAAATCAGTGTTTCATTGCGGTCCCTCACGCTGAGGTACAATATACACAGTGTGGCTGCTTGCATGCCAGAAAACCAATCCAGATGCTTATTTTCACCATTATTTTCCACCACAGTAAATGACTCATCCTTAATCTCAGCCAAACCTGGGGACAAGGGTTAACCTAGAGTTCGCATCAGGCTTTGTTTACATTCAATTTTCTCAGTAAGGTCAGACCAGAGAGTCCTGGGTTGGCTTGGCTTTTTTTTTTTAAATTTGCAACATTTGTATGGCTTTAACATGATTTCCTGAACTGCCGGGCAGATAGGTTAGCTATATCTAGACAGGTACATTGTGATTTTATTCAAGCTATTCTGTCAAATAAACTAATCGTGACCTGAAAGAACTTATTTCTCCTGGTCCAAGTAAAAGCAGCCTGCAATGCCACAGCAAGGATACAGGATCCAAAGGGGTTGTGATGAAGCCACCAAAACCTTCGTTGCTGTAAGTATTGCCTTGCTTCAGGAACGCAGGTTTCCTGGATGCACTGGCCCTGCCTCCTTTGCAAAAGCAGTCGAGGATGCTGCTCTCGCTCCCAGCGCGCGCACGTCCTCAGTGCTCGAGCAAAGCATTAGAGAGCGTGTTTCCCAGGCAATTTGCTGTAAGTGCTTGTACAAATCATATTTACCAGCACTTTCTGGAGCAGTTAACAGACTTTAAAGAACAGCCCTGTAAGTTCCCAGATAACTGGTATTAGGCACAGCTCTTTCCAGCTTGAAAGCTCAAAGCGACTCAAAACAGCAGGCTGAGAAAGGAGGGTTAGGAGCAGCTTTGCCCAAGCTCGGGAGGGGATGTGTTATCCCTCTGTCCCACTACGCTCTGGTTTTCAGCTGTGTCGCCTTGCAGGGTGCCAGCTGGTGGTTGGGTTCCTAATACTAAATTTCACTGCCAACACATTAAGAGTGCCTCAAGTGCATAAACCAGCAAAAAGGACATAGAAAGCATAGCTGCAACCAAAGCACATCCTGAACATGGTCCTCACCTCAGAAGTCCTCCTTGAATATGATTTTCATTTGCTTTAAGGTACAGGAAGATGACACTTTCAACAGGTATGCAACAATCATCTCCTAAAGGAAAATGAGAAGTTGGAATTGGCTCATTAAAACCAGTAGGTCCCACATTGCTATTTTATTTATTACTCTGCACAGTTCTTGGGGAAGAAGGGGGCAGGGTAATTTGCAAACATGCAAGAAGACCAGAACTCTGCCCTGAGGAGCTTTTTTTTTTTTTTTTTTTTTTTTTTTTAAGCTTAAATTAGGCAGCCCAAGCATAAACAAGCCTGGGTAACAAGAGTGTCTAGAATTTAAATACTAAATATTAGGAAAAAAAAAAAAAAGTAGTGCTTGAGGCCACAAGTCATCCTTTAATTGACAGCAGTTCAAAAGAAACCTTCCCAGGGGTAAGCCATTTCATAACTGCCTGCTGCGGGTGTCTCCTCCATCCCCCTGAAGCATCTGGCTCCAGCAACTGTTAGAGATAGAGAACTCCCGGGCTCTCCCTCATAAGGCTCAGGTGTGACAGCGAACAAGGATGCTCCCCAAAAACAGGGTGCTGGGAAACACAAGGGAAGACCAGAGTGAAGTCCGATCAACCGCAAAAGGCCGGGCAAGGAGGGCATGGCAGAGGGTCAGGGTGGGAAAGTCTGAGCTAGCCGTGAGTCAGGCACTGGATAAGGACACTGGAAAACTGGATTCCATCCCAGCCTTGACCTTGGACAAGTGCCTTGGTCTCCAGCTTGCCTGCTTGCACCCGCCAGTGGTGCCTGCCTTCGTCAGGCAGATATTGCTAAACTCTTCAGGGGAGCAAGTGGCTCTTGCCAGTTTGTGCAGCTCCGCTCGCAACAGGAGCCCGGTCTTCACTCAAGGCCGATGGGTTGCTGTAATGCAATAGAAAAAAAGAAAAAAAGTGCAAATTCTTGAAAATCAGGAACAACGTTCAAAGACAGACAACTGCAGCGAGTTCAAATGCGTGGCAGCTAAAGATCTGATTTCCAGTGTCACTACTAATTATTACATGCAAAAAAAATAAATAAAACACACACCACCAAACCAGGCTTTGAATGATCATACAGAATATCTGGATATGTTTCACTTATAACTAAAGACTGATAGCTGATATTTTATGCATTAAATATGCTCTCGTTGATTGAAAAAAATACACTTTGCAGTATTTTCCCTCTTTTTTTTTTTCCAGCAAAATTTGCCATGATTTAAAAAAAAAAAAAAAAATAGCACCAAAGCTACTACTGAGCATTTTTGCTCTCTGAAATATGGACCTTCAGTAAATTAAATATCACAAGAATCATTTTGCTAACAAATTTCATTAAAGGATGCTGTGGCCTGTTTCGCAAGAAATGAAAGAGACCATTCTGTACCCTGCACAATGAAAATAACTTTCAAAGTTCAAAATTTGATGAAGCTCTTTTCCCAATTTGAGGCCTGTTCTATTTTTCACATAGTGTTGACAAGGACTAGATGAGAAAGAAATTCAGTTTCCATCATCTATTCAGTCTCTGGCCGTTCTAATGACTAACGAGAGTGCCTGTTTCGATGGTGTTTTCTTGTTAAATGGAAGTGCATCCCATAGAAACAGAACTCAAAATTATCAAATCATTTCACAACCAACAGATGGTAACAGCTATATAAGCTGGTATTAAGCAGCAACGTGAAGGTAAAACCTGCTGGTAAAAATCCTGATCAAATTCCATATACTACACTCATCTTTTAAGATTTCCTCTCTAAAATATTCATGGCTGATTTTCTGTAAAAGATACCAGAGAAAGACCTCTTAATCAGAGAAAATCATTCTCTGTAGGCAGGGATTGAAATCAACTCTCTTTCCTTACATGCATTTTTTGGACAAATCTTTTTTTTTCCTCTCCCACAAAAAAAATAAATAAAAAAATAAAAAAATAAAGTATAGCAGTCTTTTATGATATTTTATCAAGACACCTGAAATTTAAGATCAGTGCATGCAGGGACAGATTCTGTGTGGAATTAACCTGTTGGTAATTCCCTTGGCTACCAACCTTTCTTATTCAGTGGGAAGAATTAAAAAAATATATATATAAATAAAAAAAATACAGCCTTGGAATATAATGCATTTATTTTTATTTTTTAAAAATCAGCGTGGAAATATGCTTCAGATTACAAACAGGCAGAGTCCCCCCTTGTGAGGAAGGGATGCTGCAGGACTAGCTGATCCCAGTGGCTTCCTCTAGCGCTGCCACATGAGGAACTGACAACATTGATCTGGACAGCTATTTGAAACTCAGCATAAAAAACAAGAGGTATTCAGGAGATAAAAAAAAAAGTCCCATTTTTCTGTCGCCTAGAAAAATCCTTTTGACATAACAAACTGCTGTTGTTCAACTGGTCGCTGCCTGCCTCGCGGTAATCCCCACCTCTTTGTGCATCAGGCTCTAAAACTGCTGAGCAAAATGTCACGCAAACACACCGATAAAGCCAGCTTACACCTCCTGCTGTGCTCTGCCTTGCAATTAAGTTCTTGGTTAGGAAATATATTAAAAAAAAATCTTTTTCAAGGTAAATTGAATTTCGTGTTGATAGGTCCCCCTAACTTAATTACCCAACACACAGAAACGCAGAAGCAGCAACAGGAAAAAGTTGAAAGATTCATTATAGTTTTTGAAATGCAGATGACTCCATTCCTCAACACAAGAAGGATTTCTCAGGATTGTACTGATGATTTATAAAGTCATTAGTTTCAAAGCAAACAAACCCAGGAAGCCTGGAAGGCTGCAGGGAGCAACATAAGTTGGGAACCCAAAATTTCTACAACCCACATTATGAATTCAGGCAACCAAAGGCACTGTTCTGTGCTGGTTTTGTGCCTATCAAGAGGGCTCCCCACTCCACGGCTCTCAGCCCTATCTCCTTCATCATCACTAAATTCACAGGGAAGAAAAAAAGAAAATCTGCTAAATGGAGACAAGCAGTTAGCATCCTCTCAAAGTCGTCCCCTGTTCCTCATAATCACTTGTCATCTCTAGAAAAGTTTCTTGAGCTGACCTTACCAGGACACTGCTCCCAAACTGCTACAGAGAAAAGGCAGAATTTGCAAATGCTTCTTCAAGTTAGCCTTTCTGGATATATAGATCCCTGGAAAAAGCACATAACGGATTAAAAGCACCCATTGCTCCATGCCACTCACCAGTGCTCATGGTGCTTCACTATCATATGTAAAAAAAAGCTTTCCTGCACACATAAAGTCCCCAAAATTTTGAGTTCAGGAAACTTTCATCTCAATTACCTTTCAAAATATCAGCATTTTTCAGTTCTATGCACAGCAACTCCCATATAGCTGTGGCATTCAAGCAGAGATGAGAGGGGTTAAGGTGGGAGGTGCTGATTGCAGCACTCAGGTGCATCTTATCAGCTGGACAATTGTCTTCATGTGGCATTTTTTTCCACCTCATCTTGCTAAAATAATTCCCCTGCCCCCCTTCCTAGGCTTTAACTTTCAGTACACTAACAGCAAGCCATGAAGAGCAAAAGTGTTGTGGAGAAAAAAAGAATATATACACACACACACACACTATATATATATATTTATGTATAAAATCATTATGCAAAAGAAAGCAAAAAACCAAGAACCAACGAAAACCAGACCCTGAGCTTTACAAAAAGCTGCATGTAACCTTTCTCTGTGGCTGGAGGAATTGAGAGAAACAAACATATTAGCCTTGGATTTCTGAGAAGTGAATCCATCTATGAGAAAGCCGCGGTCATTTACTTCTCGGTGTTCTCTCACTGCCCCTGCGAATACAGAGTGGCTGTTGTATCTCATTCCTTAGCTGTTTTATCTCATTCCTCATCAGCAACTCTGAAGATTATGTGTATGTATATATGCTTATACATATATACACGCATTTGTATACACACATATACCTTTTGATATCTAACCTGTTAACGGGGTGAAAATCTGTTCTTTGCTTTTAGGCACAGAAAGGAAATTTTCCCTGTATTTTTTACACAGACAGATAAAATAAATAAGCAGGAAAGATGAATACTTTTTTCTGTGTATCTGCCCAAAAGGAGGCAAGAAGGGGGAAATGGGGATCCTGCACTCTGTCCTTCTCCTTCTCCTTCTCCTTCTCCTTCTCCTTTTCCTTTTCCTTTTCCTTTTCCTTTTCCTTTTCCTTTTCCTTTTCCTTTTCCTTTTCCTTTTCCTTTTTTTTTTTTTCCTTTTCCTTTCTTTCTTGTTTTTTTCCAACTCTGGCTGCAAAACAATCGGCTTTTCCCGGGGCTGGGAATGTCTCCCCAAATCCTTGAGGGAGCACTGCCACCTACTGGGCAGGGCCCTGCATGGCGGTGCTATTGAGGAAAAAAAAAATACCCTTCTACTGCTCCTGGGTATCTGTGACAGGGCGAGAAGGAGCCTCTTGACCCAAAGGCAGCCCGAGTTCGTCCTCAGGGAAACGAGGCCCCGCGGGCAAAGGCGGGCAACCCCTCAGTGAGCCTGGGGCTCATTTGTTCATCATTTATTCATCCTCGGACTTTCCCCCAAGCAGAGCTGGTGGAGGAGCAATTCCAGCCCTCCGGGGAATACACGGAGGTCCTGAGGCTCCTGCGGCTGGGGGTGTTTGTGTCCCTTTCCTCTTCCTCCCTCCCTCCTGTTTCCCCTTCCTGGCATCCGTGGAGTGCAGGGCCCGAGGGCGGCCGCAGGGCGCTCCGCAGGCCGTGCAAGAAGAGCTCGGCGCCCAGGACAAGGTCAGGCCGGTGGCAGCTCCGCTCGAGCTCCCGCCGCTGCCGCATTGCAGGGATGCGCTCGGAGCGCTCGCTGGGAACTGGGATTTACGCCTGGCACTCCAGGCCTCTGTCTGGTGTAAGAGCAAAGGAGCAGGACTTGGAAAGTCAAGGGGAAAAAAAACAGTGGAGGAACAGGGTTGCAGGGAGGGAATTGTATTGTCCAACTTTTCAGTACACCCGTCCTATTCTATGACTGATTCCCTACACGGCCGCACGCCAAAGTGTGTACATCCCAATAGGATTTTTCTTTTTTTTTTTTCTTCTTTCAGTCAAATTACACTGCCCTTCCTCACGGTTACCGGCAGACCTTTTGCATCAGTACCAAGTGTGAGCTTGTTAGGCCGCAGGCGCGCGCCTGCCCTGGGACCCCATGGAGCAACGTTGATCCATGTGGCTCCCGGCATCCTAGTGGCTGCCCGAGAAGATGGACAGGGACCTCAGGGAGCTGAGGCCTGAACTACGGTCAATAAAAGCAAGAATTCTGGAGGGAGGAAAGAGAAAGAGAAAGAGAAAGAGAAAGAGAAAGAGAAAGAGAAAGAGAAAGAGAAAGAGAAAGAGAAAGAGAAAGAGAAAGAACTTTTTATAGAGTTGTTAATCATTTTTTCTTTTATTTTTTTAATAACTCCTTTCTCTGCTTACTCCTTCTCTTCCTTCCTTCCACTTGTGCACACTCCATAGCACTTGCCCTAATCCTAGCCCACAACCATTGCACCGATGCAGGCACCCAAGGGCAGAACATCCAAGGAAGAACTGAATTATTCCTCACTGAGCCTCCCTGCCAGCCCCAACAGCAGCCCACAGCCCAGAGCAGCCTGACCGTGTGCTGGCTGTGCCATGGGGAGGCCAGCGCAGAACCTCGCAGAGAGAAAGGGAGCTACAGTCATTATAAACGGGCCTTCATGGCAAGAACAGCAATGAGGAAGAAAAGGGAAAAAAAAAAAAAAAAAGCTTTCAGGGAGAAACAGAAAATAATGTTTTGCAATTACAGTGCACAGCTGCCGCCGCTCCGGCGCGTGCTGCACACAGGTGCAGCTATTACAGCAATGAATAACACTCACTAAAGGTGTCGTCCGTACGGGTACTAATACAAGGGCTGAAAAGGTATTTTCATTTGCAGCCTGATGTTGAGAAGAGAGAGGAAAAAAAACAAGTAGAAAGGTATCTTGCCACCTCGCAGGCTCTGGAGTGTCAGGTGAGCAGGTGGGCACCGGCAGAGATGCTCCTTATACTGTTGGATTGGGAAAAACCTAATGATTCACTGGGTAATATCTGAGTTAAGGCTGTTGCTAGCAGGAAAACAGGCTCTTTTTAAAAATATATATATTTTTTTCAGTTTTCTTGCTGTGAGGAGACCATTTTCAGAAGTTTCTTCCCTTTGTTTCGTTGAAAACACCTGAACTGAGGCAGAGCTGGTTGTTTGCCCACACCTTGGTTTGGCCCTCGAACCCTATCATGGTGGGCAAGGGTGCTTCTCACTGCAAGGAGAGTATCCCTTGGGAGCAGGCACTTTGCAGCCCACTGTTGCCAAAAACATAATCTTTCCAGACTGCTTTACATCCGTTCTTCTGTCCCAAGCAGGAGCTGTGAAAAACGTTTAGCAGGGAGCTTAGAAGGGTCAACAGGGAAAAGCAGCCAAGGGGCTACCCAATGCAGCCCAGCACCTCGATACATCTTTTACTCATCTATGGGCTGTGGAGCGTTTTTCCACCCATAGCAGAGATGCCTAAATGAGAAACATAAGCTCTCTGAGCCCAGGTTTCCCTTTTCATCCCAGGACCCATAGCAGCTGCCCAAGACACATGAGCATCCCCAGGTCACAAGTCCCTCGCCTGAGCACGTAACAGAAGCCTGTGTCACACTTGCAAGGACATCCTCATCCCGCTTCATCCCTGCCATTCCTGCTGAGCCTGGAGACAGTTAAGGGGACACAGAGCTCATGGCTGGGTTGCCATGCTCACATTTATCCAGCTTCTTGGCCACGTATTGAGCCCCTACTGAGTTTGGGGCTGCTACAGAAATAACTTAAAGCTAACATAAGAAAGTCAGTCCAAATTGCTGCAGGCCTTCACCTTGCAGTCCAGACGCAGACCAAGGCATTTTTTTTTTCTTTTGACCTTGCAGAGAATAACAAAAATGCTGTGCAATCAGTTATGGCAGTTTCGGGGCCTCTCGCACACTTTGCATGGGCTTTTGTGGACACACCAGCTGAGCACAGGGAAGTCAGTGCACAAGTGGGCAAAAATGTCTCTGCCCTGCAGACACTGTCCTGCCTCTGCCTCTCGTCACGCTGGGGGAGATGCTGGGGGACTTCAGACAGTGCCATGAACTTTCTGAAGAAACCGAGAAAATGGTTAAACAGGCGGCGCCGACGACAAGGCGGCTCTGGATTCCTGAACGGGCCCCAACTCACCAAGGTAGGCAGAACCAATGCCTTTTTATAGGCCCTAAAATTGAGGGAGGCATTCAAATTAATTTGAAGCGTCCCAGGAAGCTGGCACAATGAACACAAAAGCGGATGGATGCAGTGGCTGGCATGCCCGCGCGCTGGGAAAGCGCACAGGCAACGAGCTCCAGAAAAGCCGGAGCCCGGCAGCGAGCAAAGCAAAACTGGGCATCCTGCTCAAAGGAGGCTCCCAGCAAAGCAGCAGCCTGGAGGAAATTACAGTGATTACACAGGACCTCGAGTGGGCAGGGGACTGCAGAAGATTGCAGAAGGACCCAGGATTTGATTTCCCACTGCCCTTCGTCATCAACAGTCATTTTATACCGGAATAAAGAGGGGGTGCAATCGTAATAGCACAGGACAAGTGCATTTGATGATGCCTTTCTCTGTTTTTCCTGCTGCAAAGATCCCAGGGAAAGGGCGAATCAAGAAGATGAATCAGGAATCAATAAGATGCAAACCTGACTGCTGGGGCTGGGAGCCTGAGCCAGGACATGGCCCATAAAGAGCAGAGCAAGTGAAGGAAGGAAAGGGAAAGCACCAAGAAGAGCTACCACATTTACCTTTGGCTTGAACAAAATAAGAATAGACTAGGGACAATATCCAGCGAGCTACCACAGTAAAAGCGCATTTCTCCTCTTAGTTTATAGGTTTTACTGTGATCAATCAATCATCTCTTCTAATGCCAAAGACATACCTGATTAGACTATTAGATAGTAAAATATATATATAAATATATATATAAATATTTAAAAAAATCGGGAAAAAAAGTGCTAGCTAGACCAATCAGCAGCTTTCTTTGCAGTTATGTCAAAGTTTAGCAGCCTGTGAACTGTCTGAGCATTTGGGATACGTCCTGCAAGGTGCCACCACCACATTTCACGTAGTGTTTTCTCCAGGGAAAGGAGAAATTCTTGCTTATGATCCCTAGACAGCTCTCAATTGAATTAAGATGCTCCTCGCTCTGAGATTTACTGGGAAGGGCAATAAGTCTCTCTCAGATACGACTTCGCATCCTCAGATCCAATGAATATCAACTCAAAGCAGTGAAGACCTTTTCAATACTGAAAAAATAAGTTGATTTCAAAAAGGTCTGCATGATTTTGAGGGTTAGAATAATGTCAGAAGGGGCATTTAGGCATCTAGTTCCCTCTGTAAGTTAAAAACAGGCAACTGAACCTGCCCCCGTGCAACTTCCACTAGGCAAATTCTTCCTCTTGGCTGCTCTGCAGTCTGCACAGCAGCATTGCTCCACTGCGTAGCTTCTCCCAGGGGTTGTACTTCCATGAAAAGGGAGCATTTTCTGTCTCTAAAGGCTGGCGCTTCAGGAAGGCATTAAGATGCATAGTTGTGTATCTTACTGTGTATTCGCGTTGTGCTACTCAGCTTTGTTTGGCCTAAGCTTCTATCAGAGGGTAAAACTGGGCAGCATTTGAAGGAATAGGATAACTTCTACCTAAAGCAAAAAAGCAAACTGACAAAACCAGAACAAATTTTAACACATAGATCTTCTAATTTATTGTTTTTAAATTCAAAGAGGATTTTTTTATATATATCTGAATATGCAGAACAGTCTTCTAGCTCAGACATACTTATCTCCTGGCTTACACACTCTTGAGCAGAGGCTCTGTATTCCTTGGAGTCATTAGAGGAATATGTCCTCAAGTCATTCCCACTAGGGGAATATTAAATTTAGAAACTTCCTTTCCCCCAGCAAAGATCACATGTGAAATCTGTGGTTATGATCCCTCCTCGCTGCGTTTCAGGTCAGTGCCCTATCCACTGAGGAGACAGAGATATTTAACAATTAAATACTCCTCTAGGCTACGTCTGTACTGCAGAGCCGAGGAGCGCTCACCAGCCCTGGGATACGTGCCCTGACTGCCTCTTGGATCCACTACAGCGTAGTGTCCCCTCGTCTCTCCCCACACTCCACTTCCCACAGGGACGAAACCCCTGTGCAGGAACTGGCAGGGAGGAGGACCAGGATGAGCCTCATCTCTTGCTGCCTAAACATTTTCTTTTTTGCAAATCTGTCGGCGGCTTCAGACCAATATTAGCACCTAAGAGCTGGGAGCAGGCGAATGCAGGAGTAGGTGAGGACATTTCTTTGCCTTTACTAAGATGACACAGTTCTGCACAGTGACAGTAGGAAGCAAGTTATTTTTCCATTCCTAAGCTTTTGACATCAAGGATTAGCTATCCACTTCCCAGAAAACAAGGAATCCGTCTTTCCAGACTATGTATTTAACAGAAAAGAAATAAATCTTCATGAGCTCAAGACATATTTCCTCTTCTTCCCTTAGCCCCTCACCCCCTACCTCATATCTCTTCTATGCAGTTTTTCAAATAGTTTAATAATATTCACAGGGACATTAGATTAATTGGATTTTAATTCCAAATGACTGTGAAAGCAGAGAAGTGAGTCACCAGTCCATGCTAATGAGAAGATCTATTAAGGACCCTTCTCTGATAGACACATAGAGTAGGGTTATAAATATTTCATATTCAATTAATTGAATTTTGCCCCCTGTTATATGATGCTGCCCTGGAATGTTAATCAGCTGGGACCAAAGAGAGAGAGAGAGGAAGAAACAGAGAGAAAAAAATTAAAAGAAAAGCTTTAAACAACATCAGAGCCATTCCCATTCCAAATTCCTCCCAGTTCACACAGTGCCTGTACATCAGAGCGGAGGCTTTTATACAGGCTGCATCTGGTTCCATGCAGTGGATAAATTAATGTTAATTAATCAGACAGTCATTTCGTGAAGAACTGTGTGCAAAAGGTTATTTGAGCCCTGCTGCAAATAGATTTATAGGTATAATTGCCATGTTGAATGACCCTCTGTAGATAGGCTCATTAAAGTGGCCATCAGTCAAGGAGCCTAATTGAGGCAGGCCGGCAACGCGGCGCGGCGCGGGGAGCACGCGGCTGCCTCCCAACAAAGCCGCTCGGCAGCAGCCCGCTCCCGGAAAGCCTCAGATAACACCGCTTCCCATCCCTCCGGCAGCTCCGACCCCCGCTCGTGGGGCTGGCCTGAGCTCTGCAGGAAGGGGAAGGAGAAGAAGAGTCCCCTCTCCCGTTACTGCTTTGCACCGTGGACAAAGCAGCCCGGGGAACTGGGCACAGCCCGGGGAACTGGGCACAGCGTGCAAAGGGTGCTGCTGGCAGCCGCGATTTGCACAAGGGCTTCTGGCCTTCACAGCTGGCAACAGCCTGAAAGCAGCAACTTCAAAGGCAGAAATCCAAAGGCCAACGTAAAGAGACTAAAGATTCCTTATGATGTTTCGTATTTAAGAAAACGTCCTGATTTCCTTAGAGATGGTGGAAGTGTGGGCTGGCAATCTGTCAATCAGCCATGCATATGTCAAGCAGTAGAGCAGTAAGCAAAGATGCAGTTACCTTCCTTAGTCCCTACAGGGCTGCTCAAGTCCTAGGGCCATGCTGTGACAGAGGGTGTTTTACACCATCGACATCCAGCCATGCAAGCACCGGGTCCAGTGGGAGCCCCACCAGAAAAAAACGTGCAAAACTTTCCATATTGATGGCACAAGATGCAGAGAGCTGAAGCATGAGGCCAGCAGTGTGGAAACTTGCATTTTCCTCCTCCTTCTGCCACAAGCTCTGCCTTGTCCCACCTCTGCAATCACTTCTGCTGTCTGCCTCCCAAAGTGCTCTATCTTTCTGCTCGTGATTTATACAAAGGTTGTCTCTTATTTCACATACCTAATAGGAGCCTAGCTCAGCACAGCAAAGGTGTGGGCATCTGTGAGCTACTTGCTACACTCATGCAAACTCACAGTGCTTGTTTATCATCATTGCTGCTGTTGAAGGCAAAGAATAGGTATAGACTCTTGAGTGAAGTGACCTCCTGCAACTTTGGGAGGGCAGGGAGAAACCGTGGGACTCAGTGGTTCCCGGAAAGGTCTTGTTCTGCCTGGCCAGGAGCAGAGCAGGTCAGAAGTTCGTTATCTTGCCCATGCAGCAAGTTTTGTGCATCGAAGGCTGAAATTGCAATCAGTCTCCCCCTCACACACGCTTGCTGAGACCTGGAGAGGACCCCAGTGCCCTTTCAGCACCATGGGGAGCTATGGACCAGCTCAACATGCACAGAGAACCCACCTGGGTCTCTGGCACCAAAAAAAGTGAGCACAAGGCCTGGTCTGGAAAGGACATGTGGCCACTGAGAGCATGCTCTTGCCCATCCATGATGGCCTCATGAGCAGCAACTGTGTACCAGGCTCCTTGCCAGCATTTCCCATGGCTCCCCCTTCTTCAAAGGCACCTGGAGTTTTGGAGTTTTAATCAGTCAGGAGCTTGCTGCTCCCAGCCTTGCCACGGCCTGGTAAGGTGAGTGCTCAGAGACAGGCAGGCTGAAATTGCAAACCTGAGAATGCCAAGAGCAGCTTCTCCACTTTCAGCCAGCAGATACACCATGTCAAGGTGAGGGTTGAAACCCTACTTACAAGCCCCAGACGGTAAGTGGTTGCTTTCTACAGTGAACTCTTCAAGAACGGTCATGGAGGGAGTGAAAAGTAAGCAAGCTCAGACTGCAGAAGGGTGAAAAGCAGGTTGCCCTTTGCTGTCCTACACACTGAAGTACAATGCCAAACACTGCCAAGCTCAAATGGGCTAAAACTCTTCCACTTAGTAGCTAGAAATAAAGCCATCAAATAGGTTTTCTGTGGAAGTATTGAGCTGCCACAGCACCTCCATATATGTTGAAATACAGAGGTTTGCTTGGACTGCGTAGAGAGACACACATACACTGGATTCTCTTTGTAGCTTTGTGTCCACCGCATTGCATCCAGGGATGCTCAGCCCCAAAGAAAACACAGTAGTTCTGTGACTCATTTTAAAAAGAAACCATCTCCAAACCTAAACTGTACCGTTTGCTGTGCACTGTAAAATGTCAGTGGAGAGTGCTGGGGCAAAGAGAAAACAGAGAGACAGAAAGGCAAACCAGTTAATATACTGAGAATACATTTCCATACTCATGCTATTCACTGCATCTGTGACATAGATCACTAAATGCAAACTGCAGATATCTCCTTGATCAGATAAAAAATAGTTACTAAACACCATCTCTCTCAAGCACAAATAAAAGAAAAATTAAGGGAGGAAAATTAAACTGTACCAATACTGGCACCACCAAGGCAAAAATAAACAAGTGTCATTACAAAGAGAAATCCATGCATTTCAGAGCAGTAACTACCTTGTTTCACCATCTTAGAGGGTTTCTGCTGAGCAGGGGTGCCAGTTTCCGTCACCAGGGAGCCCAAGAGCTGCTCAGCATGTGAGGGGATCCTTCCCAAATTTCCCTGTCCCGCAGTGGCTGGATCTCTGTCTGTGAGCTCCCAGGCACGGCGTGTGCCTGTACAGCACGTGACAGAGATTCCAGATCCGCTTGCCTTCCCAGGTGCACAGGAAAAGGCACCTCACTAGGGAATCCTCTGAGCAAGCCTTGGGTCTCGCTTTCAGAGCTGCTCGATGGATGGGCAGTAAAGAGCTCTTCAGGGCAGGCTCAGGGCACCTCTCACAGCCTCTCCCCGTCCTTTCCATGGACTGTGCTTACACAGACTTCAAGTGGGAACACTTACAGTGAAACAGAGTGTAACCCAAGTTTCTAAGGCAAACTAACACCATCTTTGCTATGCATAAAGCTGCATTTCCTTCTGTAATATTATTTTTGCTTCATTTAACTAGGTATTTGATTTCTCTCTGCCCAAGCCTTTGCTAGAGCACCCATGAAGACTCGCACATAGCCAGCCTGGCTGCACTACAGCAAAACCCCTCACATTTGCCAGGGTCCCCCTCAGTGGGAATACTCAAATCTTCATTCTGGTGTCAGCCAAGGCGCACTCACCCGCAGAGGGCACTACTCGTAAGCATAAAAACTGAGCAAACACATTCCCACTTGGCCTCACGTCAGCACTCCATGAGGCGGCCGTGCTTTCCAGGAGCCTCTTGCTTTCTGCATAATATTACTGTCATCTCCAAGAAGAAAGGGAGCAGGGTCTGATGCTGCACAAAGGGAGGCATTTTCAAGTCACATACTGTGCATTTCCACACATGCCGGGATGTCAAAGGAGGCTTCCCACTGTATTTCACACTGCATTGCTGCTCTTCCCCATGAGCTGAAGTACATTGGTTCAGAGATGTAAGAAAACAGATTTGTTACCTAAAAGGATGTTTCAGTATGTAACTCTGGACATCATTTTGCTTTGGGCAAGGATGAGAGGAGACATGCTCTTCCTGACCACAACACACAGGCCATAGGCCTACCAGACCACAACACACAGGCCATAGGCCTCATAACAGACTTCTTTTAAATATTAAAGTCAAGTTTCCAGCCAAGTGAACTACTTTTTGTATGGATTCCCATTCCAGTGTTGACCTCACTGATAAAAATTTTAGCACTGGACTTCCTTGGGGTCAGGATTTCTCCCTGTATTTCCAAGAAAGGATCCCTATCTTACTGGCACATGTAAAAGGAGGCTTAGCAAACAGAGCTAAATGCCAGTTTACACAAACACCTACCTTGTATAGTGAAAGAGTAAAAGGTCCGCAGCCTTCTTACTCACCTACCTCATTTTAAATGAGGCAAAAATCCAAACTATGTAGCCCACGTTTGTGCTGCCTCCATTGCTTGGAATGCTCCAAGGGGACATGCAGGAATGTAGGAACGAGGAGCAGAAGGGGAAAAGCTTGCAGGACAGTAAAGTACTTTATGTCTCCAAGTCTGCTCTGGAAATTGCTGAGCTGTTGCTTTTTTAAATACCAGCCACACATTTTTTTTTCCATGGAGCTGCTGCCCCTTCATTTCTCTTTGTGCATCTAGCTCAGCTGAAATGAAGTTTTACTCTTCATTCTCTGCCTCTGTGTCTCCTTCCAAGTGTGTCTCAACTTCCAGGAGAGGAAGGAGAGGAGATATTTATATTTATATTTATATTTATATTTATATTTATATTTATATTTATATTTATATATGATTGCCCAATCCAGCACAATCTACCTTTTTCATGTCAGTATGATGGTTCCATATTTCTTTTCTCATATAAGCCATCAAGATTGTTTTCACTTTCAGAACCTCTTCAGGATGCTCAGCTCCCCAGCTCGTTATATCATATAGAACCCAGAGAGTGATTAGAAACTAATAGCATGTTGGCAATCAGAATCACATATTTTAATCACTGAAGTACGCTCTCAAATTACATTATTCCAATTAGAGATAAGTAATGCAAGTTGCAAATGCAAATGCATGTTGAATTCCCAACATCACATATTTGTAACCTGGATTCCTTCTTTGGCTCTAGAGTTATTTATACCTGTTCAAAGCAGGTGCGAGCCACTATCAAATGAGCCACTAGTAGTGGCTGTTGGTGCCACTGTAAAGCAAAATTTTCTCCCACTGAGGAGAGACCCACAAAGACTCAGTACAATGAATTTAGAAAAGTAGTTTAGAGCTAATGGTCTTTTGTTCAAAGAAGGGTTTTACAGTTTTTTGTATTAGCTTTGCAATAGTGCCGTGCTTTTCTAGGTAAGCTGCCTAGTGTAAAGCAACACAGTACAGCAAATATTTTAGATTACTTGCTTTTTTTCTCCGCAACTTTAAGACAAATACAAAGCAAGGTTCCCTGTGATGCCATGTCCTGAAAGGCCATTTCAATTTTAATTCACGTTTTATATCGCATTAAATCCACATGAACAGTTTTTTCCTGAAGCCCAGGGTTCCTGTTTGCAGGCAGAGGCACAGGCCGAGAACATGGGATGACGGCCAATAAGAATTTGCTCTCTAGTCCTCACTAGTTCATCACACTAGAGAGACTGAAACCTACCACTGATGTGGAAGGCACTCGAGTCATGCAACTTCTGTGTATGTGAAAAATGCCACGCACACACACACATAAAATAAATCAAAAAAGAAAAGTTAAAAGTTGCCCTTTGTTGAACCAAGAGTTCCCAGGCCCTGAAGGAGGATATCTCAGGGCACCAAACATACGGCTGGGAAGCAAGGAAAGGAAGAGGCAAGGAGAAGAAGGGCTAATGGCAGCACAGGGAGACCAGCCCCACATCATTCCCATCTGAACAGGAGCAGATCTGAGGAATACCTAGTTAGTGAAATCTGACAGACCTGAATAGCTCCCTTCACATGTGAGTGACCTTCCCATGAGACACAGGCTCATTTATCCCTTTTCATATTTGGCTTTCAATAATAATACCATGCAGAGACACAAAGCAATTTGTTTATTCAGATTCATCTTTTAATACTATCTTGCCTTCAGAATAAATTACCAAATAAACTCTTCCATGAAATACATTCTGAATCATGAGGCGGTCACAGACCATATCTTTCCTTCAGAAAAATAAGAAAAATCAAACATTTTTAAAATTTGTTTTTGGTTTCACTGATTTGTTTCCTTCCCAGCGTAAGATTCTGCAAAACCTTAATCCAACACAAAAAATCAAAATGCAACAAACAGCAGATTCTCTGCTCACACTTCAGTTCAATAACCAAAAAAAAAAAAAAACCCCAATACTTTACAAGGGAATTGCTTCTAAAAGTCCTGAGCAAACCATTCTTGGAAAACAGTAAAGCTTTCTTTTAAGAAAAAAATATGTTTTAGTTGTTCTGAAATGCCCTATAAGCTTATTTTGCAGGGTTAAGTGTATTAAAAAAAAAAAAAAAGAAATATAAAACTGACACAGCATTTTGCAGCAAGTTACTTCAAAGCACTATAAGCCCTTAGAAATTAAGCCTTACAACATCCCTGTAAGCTTTGGATTTTACAAGCAGGGAAGCTTGTACCAAAAATTTAAGTGTCTTGTCAAGATCATATAAGGACTCAGTGTTAACTCTCATGCTGATCACACCACATCACACTCCTCTAGTACAAAAATGTTTATTAGGACCACAATAATCATTGTTATATTTTCATTTTAGTGTCAGATTTCTGGGATGAAATCACCCCACGAGACAGGATGCTTCTGTGTAGAACAGCCTGATGTATTGCTAAAAAAATTGGTGTAGAACAGGCTGAATTGTTACCAACCTTTTTTTTCAGATTTAACCCATAAATGTGAGTTTTAATAATCTAAACCTGCATTGCTCCTCAGTTACCTCCATCACAAAATGGAAGTACTACATCACTCCAAAAGTGCAAAGTAAGGCTGAAGCAGCAATGAGCACCAGCTGCATTAACAGAGAAGCCTGATTCTACAGATCGCAGGGTATTCTCTCATTTTTACTACTCTGGTTTTTTTTTTTCCCTTTTGTGTTGCTTTTACTTGGCTTTAGGTTTTGGCCCAGCAGTTAGACGGTGTTCCCAGACACCTCTTCCCAAGGGACTAGTCTTGCCCTCATACCAGCATCGCTTTGAGGGAGGTGGAATATCCCTGCTGCTGAGCTCAGGCTGAATTGTCCCTGCTTTGGGGATTGCCCAGGAAAGCCCGGCCGGCCGGGGCAGAAGTCAGTGCACGGAGCACTTCCCCTTCCCTGGTTCTTTACACCATCCCTGTGCCAAGCTCCAAGAAGCTATCGCATGAGCCGCCCTGAGCACCAGGCTGCCAAGCAGCTCATTTAACTCTTTACGAGTTAATCACAACCACCCTTTAATCACAATAGCATTTTTTTAATAACGGTATATTTCTGTAAAAGAGCAAAAACACCTCTCTGTGTGAAAAAGTTTAAATATATAAAAAACACTTCATAAAAATATTTCTTAAAAAAAAAAATCAAAATGCCCCTTGAGCCTGTAAAAGTTGCCTGTAAAACTCTGTTAACTGGAGTTATCTAAAACACAGTCTTTCTGGATCTTTTCTGCCCTGTCCAGTAAGGTTTGAAGATGAGCAATAGTAATTCCATTTGTCCTGCAGCTTGTCCCTCCCCCACTCCCTTTTTCCTTCTTCTTTGTTTGCTTCCAGTGCAGCTGTTCATGTCCCAATGTCAATGGTTTTCTTTGGAGGTGTCATTTGTCTTTGCTTTTAATGGAGTTCTGCGTGACCTGATTTTGAGGCCTTCTTACAGAGTGAGTTTGAGGTCTGCTTGGGAGCACTAGCAACACCAGGATGCTTAGGATGTGCATGTGAAAATACATAGACCTAGAAGGAAAATAAGAAAGAGAAAATTATACTCTTGTTAACACCACAAATGTTAGGAATTGTACAAACTCCGTAAGCCTCCATAAGGGTAAATGCAGAAAATAAGAACCTGATCTAGAAATGATCAAAATTCACTCCAGAATTGCACGCATCCTATAGATGTGACATCTGCTGAAAAGGTTTCCATAGATGTAAACGAGGCAAGGAATTATCTGGCAAACTGCAGAACCCTGCCCTTCATCTCCTGCACCCCAAATCTAGGAGCTCAGCTAAACCCACATAAAGCAACACTGGACTTAACCAGCTCATCTCTCTCTCAACATCAAAGATTACAAAATGATCTATTCTGAGGCAATTTCTTTTATTTTTAGGTCATAAAGCACATACCAGTACAAAACAAACAAATGAAAAATGACACCAAGCAACTGAGTGAGAAAGCAAAAATCCATTCCAAATGTGGAGATCTGAAATAAAACATTAAACTTCTAAGCGAGAGGTAACTGAATGACAATTACAAATAGGCCTTGTTTTTAAAGGCAACTATTCAAAGATACAGAGCTGATATTTTATTGAATATTGAGCATTTTTGTTTCTAATAGCTTGGTATGCACATGACAGAACAAAAACCAAATATACTAAAATCAACTTGGGTAGCTTGGAGAGGCCTAAGTTTGGGAGCAGTAGCATCCAGTCCCTAAATACAGAGATGAACTTTTGGCCAGTCTCTTATGCCCACTTTTGGACAGTCTCTTATACCCTAGTACAGATTGTAATAAACTTGCAAGATGCTTAAGATTCCAGTTAGGTGTTCAGTTCTCCAAATATTCATGGGTTCATCCAAAGGTCTACAATTTTGTTGCTTAATCCTGGTCCAAAGGCCTAAAATTTCCTTGCTTTCCTTGCTTTCCTTGCTTCCTTCCCTAAATTCCCAGGAAAATGAGTGTGTGAGAAGTCAGATTATACACAAATACATAAAGATTGAGAAATAAGCCTTGGTATTAATAGCTTATCAAGGTACAGAGAGTGCCAAAATCATTCCTTAAATATCCTGTTGGCATTCCTTTCAAATTGTGATGAAACATCTAATGTCTATTGCCTTTCAGAGTGGCTTGGCTTATTTAACAAAAGCCTGTGCTTGTCTAAGTATACTAGTTAGAAGACAGAACTTACTTGTAAAACTTAATTGTGGGCTCAACAGCCAGCATAACGAAAGGTGCAACCGTATAGCAAACGGCCAGCTGAGTGACAAGCCAGGTAACAATATCATAGGCTACCTTGAGAGGCACTGGTGCGAGGAAGTAAGGTCTGCAATTGACTCTTATCTGCAAGTCAAGGAAAAGCAAACAGAAATGGATAGGAGTTAATTTCTTAGGTGAAGTCCCGCAGACACCCTCTGGTGTCTTCCATTACACCCTCCTCAACATTAGTACTACAGAAAACTTAATACACCAGTTAGAAAGCACTGTCAATAGGAAGGAAGACGGGGTCTATTGATTGGCATACTTAAAATTCCACAATCAAACAGTAATAAACAAAGAAGAATGTCCCGTTTTCCACTGTCACAGTCACCAAAGCAGACCAGCGATTTTGGACCGATCTTTGGGCAGGATCTTTGAGGGAAGGACATCTTCATGACTGATCTCCCTCTGTGTCTTTTCTGCTTAACAATCCTCATTTGCAAGATGAAGTTACTTTAAATAAATAAGCACGTGTTTGTGTTTATATGTGCAAACGTGCTTAGTTATCCATAGACGTGGGTTTGGCTTTCTGTCTATGAAATGGGCCCTTCGGCAAGAGAGGCAAAGCACAGATGAGGGTGTCACGCTTAGCAACTGACTCAAGTCACAGGGACTAATGCTGGTCACTAGTTTAATTTGCCTTTCAAACTGACCTGGATATTCATCCACAGTAAACCCCAAAATCAATGGTGGTGCTTCCCTGCTCTGCCCAGCTGGCTGTGATAAATCTAACCATGGCAAAACATGAAATCTATTGAATCTTTGGTAAATGTATCCAAAATCACATTCATACCCGCAGAACACAGGGGCTCAGGCAACTGCATCCCCACGGACAGAGTTAAAACCTGAGCTAATGCTCAGCCCGTGAACAGAGTTTTCCTCCTTTGAGAGCGACACTGGGCTCAGAGCTGATTACAAGCCAGCATATAGGCAACATAGACTAGCTCAAGCCTGAACTCAAGCACAAGCTTGAATCCCAAGCTAATTTCACTGCATGGGCGTAGTCAATAGCATTACCAACCCCATTCCTCCCCATTCAAACCCAACACTTTCTCAGAGATCCAGGGCCAACACTCTGCAGCACATGCAGAGTCAGTGCTGGCTGCAACTGGTGGGGGGCACCTTGTAACTAGTATTAAAACAGAGCAAAGCTGCTGTGAATGCCTTCCTCCCTGCAAAGGCTTGTAAGGGGGACAGGGATAAGTCAGTCTTAGAACCTAACACTGGCCTGGGAAGAGAACAACACGAGGTACGTACTGCTCTGGCTGCGAGCGTGATAAGGATTCCAGTGAGGAATGTAAAATAATATCCAGGATAGATACCATGCCACAGGGCCGACAGGATAAACGTTAAAGCTGTAGGGTACCAGGGAACTCTGTCATAACAAACTCTGCAAAGAAGAAAACAAAATGAGAAAAAAAAAAGTGGCTGAATATGCATGAGCAATGATTACTGCACTTCAAATCCTTCTCCATGGCCTTATTCCACTTTCTTAAAGGCTTAATCTTACCTCAGTTACAGAACAGGGCATCCTCTCTTTGTTTACATGAGGGTCATTGGAAAGAGAAATGTGCTTTTATGCAGTGAGCATTCAGAGAAACCCTCTACAAAATGCTACCAGTGCTAATAGAATTTAAATAAGCGAAAAGGAAAAGAGATGGGCAAAATTCTCATTCACCTTTATAGTGACAGTTCTTCCCCATCTGGAATTGTGCTTGACTCTTCAATATTCTAATAGTAAATCAAGAGCAGAAAGACAAAGAGACGTCACCCCACTCCTCACTGGCAAATACAGGTATTTTTAAGGCATTGCTTTCTTACTTATGATGTGTACAACGAAGAGTTCTTTTAGCTATTGCAAAGTAGTGGATTTCTGCTAACTTTTATCAGTCCGAAGTTCTACTCCAAAGATGTAGATGATGGTGTAAATGATACCAGTTCAAGAACACCCTGACAAGTCCATTTGGTTATCTGAGTTTTAACTGAAATGAGTCAAGATAACACATTTGTTCCCAGGAACATCATTGGAATCATGAAGAGTAGCACAAATAATTCAGGTAACCGTTATAAACATGCCCTAAGCTTCAGACATCACAGTAAGTGACTTTACACTGAGCTTTAATCGTGCCAAAAACTGTAGTTATAAATAATAAGTGCAGTCTACACAATTTGAACTTAGCAGTTATATGAGCATTAATGGCCATGGTTCCAAATCGGTCCCTCTTGCTGTTCTGAGAGGTCTCTTCTCCACATCCTAAACTGGGACTCTCCAACCAGCACTGCATAAGAATCCCAGACTGGAGGCTCTGGATGAAAATCCAGTCGTCCTTCCCTTTCTAACTGAGCTGGACAGCCCAGCTGCCCCAAAGCAGCAATACCATGAGAAAGACAAGAGAGGACCAACTCTCTGAAACAGGATAGCCAGGATAATGGGGGGCAGTGGCAGCAGTGTGAAAGATGCCATCAGAATGCTATTACTTATTATGGAAAAGTTGAATGGTCCATTTATGGTCTTGCTGCTGATATATAAAATGTAGACAACTTCTATTTGCAGCAATAAAACTTTATAGCACCAAATACCATTGTAGAACACCCACTGCTATAGAGTAAGGAAGGGAAGAAAGAACAAGAGGCCAGGCACTCACCGGCCAGTGTTTTTCCAGGCTATGTAGAGTTTTTGGATCTCACAAGCAAATTACCATTTCATTACTCTTACCGTTTTAGCCAGGCAGCTGTCTGAATGTTCCAGTTTTCAAGGTACATTTTAAAACTTGTCGCAGTCTGCAAGAGAAGAAATTCACGATAGCTCTGTCACAGTGAAATAATACTTTCATTTTAAATTAGAGAAGTGATACGTGCAACATATTCACTCTAGCCGCTGGCTATAGTGAAAACTGTCAACCCAGCCCATAACTATACTAATATGTTTTGGGAGGAACACTAATCAGATTGTGCTCACTGCTAACACTTGGTGTGTAAGATCTCTTTGGTTTGTAAGATCTCTTTGCTCTGTAAAATTTGTAAAAACAACCAAGATATTTGGTTATTTTTCACATTATGTGAAATACACACAGCTTTCCCTCTTTTAAATGTTTATCCATCCCTGCAGTTCACAAACAGCTTCATTTTTGAAGGACCTACCCTGTCATCCATTGCGCAGTCTGGACTTCCTTAGAGTGCTCTTAAGTGTTACAAAAACTAGAAGAAACATAATTATTTGGGGAAGGAAAAAGGATACTGGAAAGCATGGACAAAACGTGTTAGGACCAAATTTAGAAGGCAATTCTCAGCTCATTTGACACCTCGTGAAACTGAAAGGGGCACTTGGGTACAAAGGAGCACGATCCTTTGCAGCATCAGTGCCTCTGCTCCTGGTTAACTTCCTCTCTGTCTGTTTCCTGTCCACCTTCCTCCTCCTCCCTTGCTTGGTGACAGAAACTTCTTAGGACTTCTTCACCAAGTAGGACTAAATAACGGGTGTCCACCCATTCAGTGGAAGCATGAGGTTTTGCCACATGAACTGATGGCAAGGGCAAACTGTCAAGAAGGTGCCAAGGGGAATAACCACATGTTCTTGCACTTCTGTGCATAATCCTGAAGATTAGCACCGTCAGCCTCTGTGGCTAAGGAGTTAAAACAATTAGCAATTCCCAATGCAATATTTCCACATTTTAATTGCATTACTGCACCAAAAGCCGCCAAAGAAAATACTGTTTCTTTTCCAAATAATATTGTCACCCTCTTCTGGCCTCTTTAAGGTCTCCTGTTACATTACCAAGAAAGGCAGCGGTCTTTGGCTGTCAAAATACACATGCTGCCAAGGTTTTCTTCAAGCCTCCACATGTATTTGGCTTCCTGTCACACTTCCAGTGCCTTTACAATTTCTGTCACATGTTATATTCACCTGAACATTATGGGTCAACAACAGTTTGTAGCCAAATTCAGCACCCAGCTCAAGTTCTCAGTTCTTAAGCATTTTACAGGTGAAAGTGTCTGCCTAAAAGGTACTGCACTTAACTCCCAGGATTGTGGACAGTGTACAAAGGGACAGGCCATGGCTTGTCGGAAATAATGGTCTCATTACTATTTTACACACAGACAAATCCATGGAGAGCACATTTTTCTCCTGCTCACTCAAATGCTCTCCAGGATATGACCAGCAAATCAGGAAAACTCTAGTACATCACCACACATGACAGGGCTTTTAAGGATGGTTTGGCCCCTCTGTTTTAAGCATCTGGAAACAACTTCACCATCATGATCCCAGTTGCCCTTATGAGCAGTAAAGGAACAAGGTTTCATGGGGCCTGCTGTTCAGTGGGCAGAGAGCAGCAGAGGATCCTGCCTTACTCTCCTTGGCTTGAGTAAGGAGAACTGCTTGCACCTAACTTTTGGGAATTGTCCCTGATGGCTTGGCCAGGAACCGTCTCCTGCCTGGAAACTGAATAAGGTCTTGATTCAAGATCTCAGGATGAGATCTGAGGTGCTGCCTTTCTCACTGAGTATAAAGTATTTACTGCTGTGTGTTCTGTACCACTCGAGGAGAGACATGTACTGAGGATTAAAGCAGAAATCAGAAAATGGATGTTAACAAAGAGAGAGTGTATAATGATTCTCCCAGCTTTTGCATCTTCCAGTATTTTCCAGCACTGACTTAGAGCAGCTCCTGCATTCTAGAGAACTACCAGAACGTATTTGTTTAGTCACAGATCATTCATCAATGCAGCAGTCAACTTTTTTTTCCCCATTTGTTTTTCCCTTTGAAAGTATAACTACAAAATTACAGAGGGACGTTCCCCCTATTTCTGCTGAAAAGAAGTCTTTAGAAAGAGCAATCCTAGACTGTAAACATTTTCACATCCCACTGGCGTTCTGAAAATATTCTTGGGGAAAAAACAACTGGATTGTCCATCTTTTACATTAAAGAAACAAACATAAACAGTTTACAGAAGAATAATGGATGTTAAAAGCATGTTGTAGTCACGAGGAACATGTGACAGATGTTTTGAGAAACCATGTGGTTTGCTGGATAAAATTCTCTATCAGCAGCCAACTAAACTCCATATGGCTCTGTCAATTCCCATGCAGGCTGCCCATTTTGTACTGTTACTTCTTCCTCTGCCTTGCTTTGCTCCACCTGGGACAGGCACTCTAGCCATAAGCAGTCAGAAACTAAGCTTTTCCATATGTTTATGCAATTCTTACCCTCGATGGCCTCTATCCCACCCCTGCAGCAGGACAAAAATGCCCTGTTAGAAGTAAATAGACACATGGCTAGTGAAGAACCATAGTTACAAGCAATTTATTGACCAGGTGACCTCAACTACAATCTATGATAATTGACTGCTCATTTATTAAACATCTGATTAATCATTTATTAGCCTTCTATAAACTATTCACGAAGGCAACCTGAATACAGAGTGTGGTCAAGGCAGTGTGACAGATGCTATTATCTGCCTAGCAGATAAAACACAAAACCACTCCAAGTTAGAGAGAGGCAGCTCCATGGCACACACTTATCTCTCCTTGCAGCAAAGCTTCTCCTCATTATCATGCCCATTTTTCTATAATTACACCACCACTGTCACTCCTTTAACTCACCTCAATGTTCCAGATATTTAAGTTGGATAGCAGGTCCCAACGGAAAATGCCTTTCTCATCCACTCCACTGAATCCATAACCAGCTGCATTGTTGATTGCATCTGCTGCAATATCAAAACAAAACTGGTCAAATCCAACTGCTGGAGGAGCCCTATTTTCTTACAACTCTGAGGGCACTAAACAGACATCAAAACCATTATTAACAGCCTTGCTTTCAAAGAGAGGCTTCGTGTTGGCAAAGGGGCATTGCTCTAAGGTTGCACAGCAAAGACATTTTCCCAAGTGAAAAACAAAAACAAAAACAAAAAAAAAACCCAAAAAATGTGCTTCTCTGTGGGCAGAAGAAATAGATAATAAAATAACAGCGATAGGAAGTATTTTTTCTTATCTTTTTCCCATTATCATCAATTTGATACAGATGTGTAAGAGTTGCCATAAAATGAATTAGCATTTTCCTGAAAAGGGTGCCTGAGGTGTCACAATATTTTCTAGTACTCAGAAATACTGTAGTGACTCAAACACAAATTTACCATTTCTGTTAAGACTTCCAGCATGGCTGTTCTAAGGAAGATTTTTATCCATGCTTTCACAGGCAGAACCCTTTGCTAATCTTGTTGCTCGGTGCCTTGCTAAAGTACCTGGACATCTCTGCAAATCAAATATTGAGTAGCCTCCGTGACAGACTTAACTGCAGTAAGTGCAAACAAAAGCTTGGGTAACGGGAGGCCTTTGGGCACGCTGAGGTCCCTGTCTTGTTCTGCTGCAATGAAGCACAGGACACCACCACTGGCTAAAGTTCCTGCTCTTTCCCAGCGTGCAGGCTGGCTACTCTCCTTCTCAGCCTTGCCTGGGAGCCATTTGATCCCTGGGTCTGGCCTGTGTAGATCCTGCTTTCCGTGTGCCCTGCCAGATATCCTCTCTCTACATACTAAGAAAACAGGAGGGATTCATTATCTGTGGGTCACTAAATGCAGCAAACACTAATGATCCTGGAAAAAATAAAAGGAAGAAAGAAGGAAAACAAAAATACAGGTCAGGCTTTTCCATCTAGATCATTTAGAAAACAAAAGCCTGATCAAGCTAAGCTTTAAAAGAACTCAGTATTTCTTTCTTGAGAAAGAAAAGTGACTTTGCTTTACTCCTATGAATATAGGCACTAAGTAAAGAGTCTAACCTAAAAGTTAAGGTAATAAGACTTAAAAAAAAAAGCCTTCTCTAACCTGAAACTTTCCCTCTATTTTCCACTTTACTAAAAAGCTAGATTTCTAGATTGCATTGAGGGAAAACAAAGGTTTCCAAGTCCTAATTCTCTCCTTGTTTAAAAACAACCCTGTCTGATATTGTATTTATCTTACAGCCTACTAGTGTCTCGCTGGGGGATCTGTAACGAGCTGCTCGGTCCGTGCACCCCTGCCCCTCTACAGAGAGCAGAGCCGCTGACAGCTACCGCCACGGAGCAGAGGGTCCCCTGCGTTTGCTCCGTCTTGCTCCAAGGGTAACACGGGGCCGTTTGGTGCCTCGCTGCCAAAAGCAAGAAAATTAGAATTCCAAGGGCAGAAGGTTACGGCAGATCTGCGAGCTGCAGTCCACAAGCTGCTGCCTGCAGAACGTGTTTTGGAGCACAGAAGAATCGCAATCTTTTAGCCTCCGACTGCCTGCGGAAAAACCAGCCTCCTCCGAGCCCGGCAGGCTTCCCCTGCTGACTTTGGCAGCTCTGGCCCCTTGCTTTCCCTCCGCACGGGTCCCTGGCACGGGCGACCCTTCCGAATCGTTTTCATCATCAGCGCTAAGTTTGTGGCTTAGCTCCCCCGATGGCTGCGAGTGCAGGGGTGGGGGAGCAGGATTTCCAGCCTTTCCGTGGATGTGGAGGCGTTGGGCAGCGTCCTGGAGCACAATAGCGTGTCTGTCTGCCCCTGTCAGAGAACACGAAGCGCTTCTGCGCGGGGTCAGCGGGCACTTGTACCCTGTGCCATGCAGCACGGAGCCGGCAGCAAAGGCAGGGAGCTGTTCTGTGCCCTGCGTCTGCAATGGGAATAACAGAGGCCTCACCCACCACCAGGAAGCAAGGCTTGCTTTGCCCCAAACCCCTTCATTTATAAGATGTTTCTACAGTCTCCAAGGCTTAGTCATGCCACAAATCCAAATGTGGTTTCCCTCTTTAATAATGTGCTTTTAGTTAATCTAGAAAGCCAGAAAAAATGCAAGCAACAACTCAATATTGATTCCCACAAAAATAAGTTTTTGAGCAAACAATTCTTTCTCCCAGTGCTGCTCCTTGTCCACACATGCCACTCCTGTCTTTTTTCCTCAATCTGTCGTCTTTATTCCCAGTAGTTCAATCACAGCCTCACATTGAATTTCCCTGGATCTTCCCACCCCATCTGTATCACACTTTTCTTTTTCAAGTGTACTCTGTACAACAGGCTTTGAGGATCTCTTCTACACACAAAATCTTGCAATACTAGAAAAATACCCTCTCAATTTTCAGCCTAACCTAGAAGGGTTTGATTCCTCACAGATTGATGGAAAGGTAACTTTTAAAAGACAGAAAGCAAACAGAAAGTGTTTACTGTAGCCCAGAGTCTAGTTGGGCTCCAATACTAAAGCCAAAGAAATTTACTGCTCTTCATTATGATCTTCTTTCTTTCTTCCTTTTCCTGGAGCAAGGGCTCTGAGTCCTCCCCATCACCTCTGTTATTCCCTACTTTCCCTGTTGATTTCCAGACCTGTCTTTTGATTGCTTAAAGCTTGTGTGTGTACAGGACCACACTGTGCCAAGATAAAACCTAGCTTCATCCCTGAGCAACTGCACAACTTCTAGGCGTACATGTATGGGCCAAAGTCTTTCTACAGTAAGAGAGAGGTCTGCTCACACCTATTATATATGTATAATCCTGAGCCAGGACTACCTCTGTATCATACTGACAGAAGTGGCAGATTATGGAAAAAGGACATTATGAAAAAAGGACATAAATCAAGGCTTACAGGAGACAAACTTTTCCCTTTATTTCCTAAAAATACCTGTAAAAACAACCTCCTTTTAAGTAAGAGGAAATCGGTATATTGATTGAGAATCTGAAAAGCACATTAAGTTGCAGGAAACAGCAATCCCAAACTAAGAGAAAAACTTGTGCAAACCTTTAAGGACTCCTTGCATCAGTAGGTTTCACTGCCTACAGGAACATGCATGTGTTTCTCTTAAGAATTATAGATCTATTTATTACTCTTCATTACTCTTTCAGATCCCTACCCCCATATTTATGAACTCTTTTATTACTGACAAAAACAATCAAATCAATCAGACTTACCTAACGTCCATGCAAAGTAATACTTGGGCTTTGCTGCCTGTGTGACAACATACAGGTAACCAAGTCGTGACAAGAAGGATGTTTTCTCAAGAAATTCATTATCAATAATATATGCCATAGGGAAATTCTTGGTAAGCGTCAAGAACAAAACAAGAGATAAAAGTGTGATACACAGCTTGTACATCACTGCTCCCTAAAAAGCACAAAGGACAATGAAACATTCATTACAAGCATTTGCTTAAGGGGGGGGAAAAAAAAAGAGTGAGAAAAGTAGTGCTTGCCACATATGAAAAGAATGTGATTCAAGAGCCAATGCAGTTAGCAACAACAAAGGGCATGATAATTAATTAAGAGGAGGTGACATGATAATTGACAAAACGACGGCCAAAGACTGAGTAATGCGGCTTACTGAACTACCTGTCCATGGGTATAAATGGGAATTAGAAGTCAAAGTTGGCCATGAATTTCATCATACTCCTATAGCAGTTGCTGGAAGTTCTTAAATGGGGGCAGGAGGGGAAACACCCATCAACAGAAAGGAGAAAACTTTCCTATGCGCATTGTCATTCTCCTGGAACAAAAGATTGGATTTTTCCTGGAAGCCAAAAGGACTAATGTTAAAGACAAGAATAGTTCCTGCCATCCAGTTATCATCCAGATCTCTTACTAAAACTAATTTTTCAACAAAGTACACATCTTATATATGCATCTTAACATGCATTCTTTCCAGTGATATAGGTATCTGCTAGGCCAAAATGCTTTCTGCTATTGCTCCCTAGCTTTTTATATTATGAAATTACTGACAGAATCATGCCAGAACTTATGAGCTGGATTTCAAGTATGCACTAGAAGCAAACATTCCTTGATAATACATTCCTCCATAATACAAGGAGGTAAATCTGGTGCTGAGGTTCCAAATAAGAACTGAATTTAAAAGTGCAAGTATATTATTTAAACAGCAATGCATTTTTTGATCCAGGTACTTGCTTTGAATCTACTTCATATTCAGAAAAAAAGTCTAAGGTGTAATTACTTTTACATTGATTACAATGCAAAATCTAATATTCTCGGCAGATTTGCATGTAATATAATATGGGCACATAATATGGCAATATAATATGAGTGTGGCCTCACTCATAAATCAGAAGCAAGACCACTGAAGTCAATGGAAAAACAACCATGTAAGACAGTAATCAGTTTTGTGTAGGCACTTACTCCACTTGAATGAAGGCATACTGCACTTGCTTAGGGAGCTACACATTCAGTGTCACCTTAAGGGACAGAAATCTGGTTCTCATGTTATCCTGCCATACAAGGAGGTTATTTATAAGGTGGTCCTCGGGTAACATTAAACTACTCCTTCCCCACTCGAAAAAATGAAAAAATAGCATTACACTTATCCTTTTCTATCTTGTAAATGAAAAATGACCTCTGGGTCATGTTTAAATGTGGCAGTCTCATGGAAAGCATCTGGAAGAGCTACAGTTTCTGATCTGCCATGACTCCTGCAGTCCTGGTACCTCCTGAACTACAGGCAACATTCAGCTTTTCTTCTTCATACAATGCCCAACTTTCCTATTTAGCCTAGAGCTGCACTGCAATTCATCATTATTGGAACCTGCAGAGTATCCCCATTCCTCAAAAGAAGACACCCATTAACAAATGACCTGTTTTGCAAGTCAAACATATTCTGGGAATTCAAGAGGAAGACACTTGTCCCTTCACCCTTGACTCTGTGATAAAAACAGCAGCCATTTCACAGAGAAAAAAAAAAAAAACACACAAAAAAGTAACATTTACTGGGAAGATAATCCAAAAATGGCTTTTTTTCTTATAACTATGAGAACCATGTACAAAGCTGTACACTCCCGTCCTTTGGAATAAATCTTTATCAATTTAAGACTTACAGTTGGAGAAGGATCAGGAAGTCTGTCATAACCCTTCTGCTTCCAGTTCACTTCTAAGAGCTTCATGTGCACATGCCTCCCTTCAATGAAGGCTATGTAATCCTTGTAATTGCTGCAAGGCCCAGCTATGATGCTCATAAAATTGAGGAGATAGCTTAAGTATTCCAGTAAAGAAGGTCTCGTCCTGTGAAAAACATCCACGCAGAATAGAATTAAAAAGCAAGGCAAACATAGCGAAGACTTTCATGAGTGTCATACTGTGTTTCAGTCCTCAGCTCTCTCTTCCCTCCCAGCTGAAGGCTCAGTTCATCTCTTTTTGGAGAAGATGATGCACAGCTTCTCTTAAAATCCCACTAATGACTGGCTAGTGCCAGCCCAGACAAGTGTACAGTAGAACCATTTAAATGACAGGCAAACAAAATGTTACCGATTCAAAAAGTTGCAGTTTTATTATTAGAAAGGTTTTAAGTTTAAAATCCTCATAAGCTTGAGTATCTTCTCTCAAATAAACTGATCAGTAACATTGGGACAAGCCAGTGGTCAGCAGCGGGTAACTAGTTTTGGACATTTGTCCAGCATGGCACGGACCAGTAACAGCTGGAAGACCACAAGCTATGCAATGCCACCCTGACCGAGCTGTGCAATGAATGTTTTGCATTTTTATGCAACTACAGGGCAGGAAGGCTTTAAGACAATGGCTGTCAGACCTGTGAGAAATTCTCACCCACCTCTTCTCAAAGCAGCTGCCTGTACAGGTCAACCTTTCTAAAAATGAAAAGTGTGACCGTAGAAGTATGTGAGCTGCCATTCTGTCCTACCGTGCAAATAAAGGAAGTAATTGCCTGTACTGCAATGTGAACAGGAAAAGGAAGCAAGAGGAAAAGAAACACGTAAATCAAAAGACAGCTGAAGATGAAAGTCAGAGAAAGCAATCTTGTTCATTATTTCCATTTTGCTAGTGCATGTCCTGCAGGCTCCTTTGGGGCTTTCACTGTCGGATGTTAAATGGAGATGATTCACTGTCAGTACTACACATCAGCAGGCCTAAGGAGAAAGAGGCAGAGGCTCCTCACTGCTTGCACAGTTTCTAAAGTGCTGGGATAGCTTTTTTTTTACGTGCTGGAAGATGCCATCATTTGGATTCTGCATTGAGATGCACAATGCTTTCCATGACCTTGCTGATGGTCACTCGTCAAAGTCTATGAGCACACCCCTTTTGGAAAGAAAACCTAGGGTATTGTGTTTAAAGATTGTACTGCCCAAGATACAGACAGATATGCATAAATTAAAACCCACTTAAAATTAAATCACACTAAACAACAGATTTTTAGGAGAAAATCTAAGCAATAGTTAAACACTTGCTGTTGCCTACTTTTATTCTGAAGTGAATTAGTTTGAATAAACAGTTGGCTTAGCCAGGGATTTTTTGCATTCACTCTGTTGGTTATTGTAGATGTTAGTTTCTGAATGGCATGTTCTCTGGTGAAACCACTGGATAGAAAGATGCAGTAAGTGACAAACAATTTGGGGGAAGGATCATCTTTTTGTTCTTCAAAGTCAGGTCCTTGATTTGGGCTTCTGAGCTCTACAGTATGATTAAAAAAATAAAGTCATTAGTTTCAAATCAGATTCTGCACATGGGTGGGTGGGGAGACATGAGCAAAGCATGAAGGAATGTACAGAGGATGAGTGAGAAACAAAAACAGACCAAGAACAGGAGGAAAGACAAAAGCTGGTATTGACAAAGGGGATTTACAACTCTTAAGTTATGACTTGTCTGCCACTGACACTTGAGCTATTGGCATGTACTTTTACATTATGAGCTCATCTACTGTACGAGGAAATAAGTCTGTTTAGTGAGAATTCGACCAGAACTAATGGAATGGTCACATGGACCCAGGGCAGTTCAACGTTTTGCTATGAGCCTTAAAAATAGACACACAGCTAAGGGTCAGAGCAAAAGTTATGCAAGTTTTCCAACAAGACTTTTGCTTTTCAAGAAACAACTCTTTTTTTATATATATATAATCTCACAGGCAGATTTTCTGACTTCTTGTCAAAGAAAGAATTCACTTCTACTAAAACAAAAGAAAAAAAAAAGGATTGAATTCATAAACAATATGCTATCTCCTTTTGAAAAATGGGAGTCACATACTATCACATAACCTGAGAGCCTAGAAGTGTCAACCTTTTGGAGGGAGATAGAAAAAAATACAATTCCAGGGTCCAAAATTTGCAGCAGAGAAAAACAGTATTTGAAGCATCAGAGTCCAACCAAAATGGGTTTGTACTATGCAGCAGTGTAGTGACAGAAGAGGAATGTTCTACTGTGCAAAAATAGGGTAATTGTGGGTAGAAGATGATGACTGAAAGTCCATATAATACAGCCCTAGTCTGAGTAATTAGGAGTTGACCACTTGTTGCGGGTGGAGTATCCATTTGACTCGGTGAGATGCGGCCAAGCACTTCCACACTTTATTAACTAGAGCAGAGTGATAAAAGCACAAGGCCTGCTTGGGTTTTTTTGTTGTTGTTTTGTTTTAATTCTTCAAGGAAATAGAAAAAGCAGGTAACTCTTTTTCCCATTGTGGACTGGAAAAAAGTAGGGAACATTTTCAAACTTTTTCATGGCTGTGCTACTCGGTTAGTACTGACATCATAAGGCGGAAAAAGGCAAAAAAAAAAAAAAAAAGAAAAAAAAAAAGAAACGAAAGAAACCCAGGAAAAAAAAACAGATAAAAACCCTAAACTTCTTTAGATGAGGCTCAACACAAACCAAGTGGGGAATTAAATTCTTACTTTACAGCAAGCCGATTTTGCTCAGCAGTGAGTTCCTCAGCTTGTCGCCCTATTCCTAGAAAGAAAAAAAAGTCACGTTAGACCTTTGGGACAGCCAAACGCAGAAAGCCATGGTCAAGCCTTACATTTCTATACCACCATAAAAAGTAAAGTTATTTAAACCACAGACTTCAGGGTTTCTTTGTGAGAGGCAGGAGCAGCACAGTTCCAACTTTCGGGTCAGGCCTATTCACATGCTACCCTATTTCTTCGCCCCGTTTCCCTGTCTGGCTGCCCCTTTCTCACCCTGGGGTGTGTTTCAGAAGCACTTGCAGCCTCCCCGCACACACAAGCACTTCTTGCAATGCCACCAACTGGCAGCCACCCCCCAGCAGCCTCTGCTAACAACCCCGGGCTGGAAAAACCTCCGTTCCCAGAAGCTGCTGCCTCATTTAAGCACAAGCCTCCCGCTGACTCCTTGCTGAGAAATGGAGCATTTCACAGCAGGACGAGCGGGCAGGGGAGGAGAAACGGGCTCTCAAGAAGCAGAAGCTCTGCTAATGTGAGCTAGCAACCACACCGCGGGCCCCCGGGGCTGACAAGCCCAAACACCCACAGCAGCAATTGGGAATTGTACAAGATCCAGGCTGGAAGGGCGACCTCCTGTTGAGCTCTGGCCCTGTGGGGCCAGAGGTAGGACACAGACTCGCTGCATGAGGAAATCTATGGAAAACTCTCATAGGAAGAGAGCGTGTGAACATCAAATAACCTGAAGCCTTCGCTGTAACGCGTTAGGTGCTTGCAGCGTGAGGAATCCCACTGGCTTCATCACACGATGCTGAACACACATGCACACATGCTCCACAAGGACAGGGCCTTGGCACCACTAACCCTGCTGCTCTCAGCTCACTGGCCATAACCACCAATACACCCACACGTGAGTCCCATTTCCTAAAACACTGCTCAGTTCCACCCTCTCTCCTCTATTTCTGTATGTAAACACTGGAAAACTGCAGCTTCCAGGGAAGCAATTAGGTATTTAGTTACTTAAAGGGCTGGATATTTTCTGCCGGTTTCCACTTATGGAGAGCTGCATTAAATTTTTACAAATGGAGATTTCTTAGTAATGCTTGCTAGCGAGAATGTGCAAATAGAGGCAGCTGTCATTTCATCAACTGTTCCATATATAGATATTCACAACATAATGAGCCTTTTCTATCATCATTCATGTGTAAGATCTCTACTTTGCTTGAAATGCTTCTTTTTTTTTCTGCTGTTACCTCTTCTTCTCTGCCTGTTGGAATCCTTCCACTATCCTTAGCGTACATCCAGGCTGAGCATCATGATGGCACTCGGAGACACCTGAGCTGGTTAGCTTAAATAACAGAGGCAGAGAAGCCCCAGCAACACACAGGCCAGGGGGAAGGTCAGCCAGCCCCTGCAGAGCTTCAATCTGCACCTGCTTTCACCAGTTCAAAGCACCCGAGACCCTTGTGCAGACCTGGCCTGTGAAAAAGCCCCGTCCCAGCAATCCGCAGTGTGGCCACCACCTACATCCTAGATCATAACAGCTCTAGAGCAAACTGTGTATTTAGTGACTCAAGGCTTAACCTAACGGGCCTCAGACCACTGGAAATCCACACAGCAGTAGACACAAGCAGTACTGATGGCAACTGAAATTTCTAGGCTTCACACCATATTAGAGACAGGCATACTGGAAAATAACACTCCTTATCACAGCACAGTTGAGGCTGAAGATAATATTATTTTGCCTGTAACTGAGTCTTTCTCAGCAGTGAGAAAAAGCTATTGAATTCCATCTCGCAGTTCACAAAGGGTTGTATCATTGAACAGCGATAGTACAGTCTGGCTACGCTGACACTAATTCCTGGGCTTATGTATCAAATAAGAGGCTTGATTTTAATCTAAGAATATAGAACAGCTTCAGAGAGCTTAATGGAGATGCACAGTAATGTCTAACATAGATACTACCAAAAATCAGAATTGGGAAACAGAAGGAAAGGAAAAAGAACTCCCAGTAAAGAAATAGTTGTTTTCATTATTGCAAGGCCAGATCATTCTAGAGAACTGATCAAACCCTTAAATAACTTGTTTTCCTCCACAAAGCATTTTTCTTCTTCACATAGAATAACTCACTGAACTTCATTCATCCACTCCATAATTCAAAGAATGCACTGGAATAAAAATGCGGTCTTCAGGACAGGAAAAGAGATTTTTTTTCTTACCATCATGGAGTTGGCATGCAAGTGTCGTGATCTTCTGTGTAATTATCATCAGTGGACTATAACAAAGACAGAGACAACAATTATGTGCCTTTTAATACAAATTATAACCTATTCTCTTACTGAATGTCTTTAAAAAGCATAAGACTTTTAGCGACCAGTAGAAAACACCCAATTAAAGCTGATGGAGGAGCATGGGCAAAACACAATAACTTGCAGTACAACTTTGAATTAATAAGTAAAAACAATGTCTTTTCTTTGTTTAGATTTCACCACCTACAGCAGTACAAACTACAGTCCAGAAGAAATCACACCACACTTAAAAACTCAGCTTCTGCAATCCACTGGGTTCTCCTTTCCTTATGCAAAGACCAAACTCAAGCTTCATATGATAAAATACTGCATGGTGCTACTGCCGGTTCCTCTCCTATCATTGCTCTCCTCTCTGTCCTAAGCCAGTGTCAGCTTTGCACATACACAAAATACCCCATTTCCACACAAGGCTAGTCCTTTTGCTAAAGCACAAAGCGCAGGATAGCTGCCAGCCCAGCACATGGTCTCCCATCTGCTTCTCGGCCACGCGACCGCCTGAGATCTGCAGGCTCCCGAGAACATGAGCTGGCTCCCGGGTGGCAAAAGTGTTGGGGACAACAGAGCAAGCAGTGCAGCAATAGCCTTTACATGCAATAGCACTATTTATATTTGCAGTACGCGGCTCTGCAGCACTTCTTAGTGCTACAGGCAAATCTGAACTGCCACGTCAGAGAAAGAGCAGAAAAAAGAGGCAAATCCAAAAGGATGAACTGTTGAAAACGTCTTTTTCTAAAACGCCACTTTGAGGCAAAACACAGCTTTGTAGCAACAGTGGCTGATGTCTGGAAATACAAGTAAAGAGCACCCAGTAAAGCTCCCTCTCCCCATCTCCGCCTCTCCCACATGTAGCGGCCAGATCTCCATCTAGTGACTAAGACCTTCATAGCTTTAATAGTCAGGAGGATACAAATTGATTATTCAAACATTATTTACCATAACTATAGAAATATATATATATATAGGAACTATATATAGAAACAAGTTCCATTGAGAAGAAAACAATGTATATTCAAGGATAATTCTAAAGTAACTTTAATAATAGTTTAGCAGGGGTTTTCAAGAGATGCTGGATGATCATTCCCCAAGGTGATCTAACAGCTACAGTCCAGTGTAAATCCAATGGTTAAGATTAACTGTCTGCATTCCAATTATCCCACTGTGGAAAAAACCCAGAAACTCCTTTTAAAGATAATTAATATACTGACTACAGTAGACACAAGGGTACTGGATAAAGAGGTTCCCTTATCAAAGGCAATCTCTCCATTTGTATTAGAAGTGGCTGATGGGCTTCAAGAATCTTTATGTAACATGTGAATAGTATTGTGTTTTCTACCCCAAAGCAAAAAAATATGCAACAGGAACTGGTTTCTTAAGAGGAAACTAATTGCATGGTTTTAGCAAATTTCTATTAAAATGTCAGTATAAGCACAATGCTAACATAAAGTTAGTATTGCACCTGAAATCCACAACAGGCTGAGGTATCCATGGATCTGGAGGACAGCTGTGCCACCATAGCTTGGAGGAGCAGCTCACTGGCACATCTAGAGCTCTGATGCCAGATGAAAATGGGCAGATCCAATAATGATTTTCCATTGTCCAGGAAGCTTTCTGTTGAACCATTGAGGATGGTAACAATTAAACTATATTTTTCTTAATTCAGCTTGCTTTGTTTTTTCCATTGAAAAGTTCCTTATATGCTACTTGCCCTGTTATCTCCAATAGCCTATTTCTCCAAGTGGGTTTCCCCATTCAGATAAAATTCAGCTTTCATTTCAAATATAACATAAATCCCAAAGCGTTAAGCATATAAAAACATTTTTTTTAATCCTTAGGGGAGACAGCAGCTTTCAATGAAAGAGCAGTCCTACTGCAACAGACACAGCCTTTTTTTATTTTGTCAGCACTTGACCCTTTAGCTTTATGGGTGAACGCTAACACGTATTTAAAATGGGTTCAATTTGTCACATATGCTTCTTTCTAAGGGCAAGCACTTCATGTTAATACTGAAATAAGTAACTTTAAACCTCAGGCTCGGAGCCAGAACTGTATGCCTTTAAGTGACTAAATTTAGACACTTGTCTTAGAAAAATCGGGCCCCCCACTGTAAGCCAGGAGGAACCAAAATGCAAACAATTTTGATGTGCTGATTAATCAAGAGAAGCACAAGCACGGCCTGCATTAAAACCGTACAGCTTATAAACACAGAAGACAGAGATGTTCTTTTTAGCTATATTAGGAATTCACAGTCATGCGTGGCACGAAGCAACCCTGCAGAACCAGTCAGCGTAATGAGATGAGGGGAACCGTCCCTCCCTCAAACCCAAACACCACAGCAGGCGGCGGCACCAGGACACAACCCCAGCACCTATCCGAAATCCTTCTGCATTCTCTCTGGTGCCAGCAGGAGAGAGAAAAATACCAACAGGACAAATCCTGGAAGCTCAGCCCTGGCACACAGACCATTCGGGAAGGTGAAGGCCACTCCATGCAAGCAACCCATGACACGACCTAAACCTTTTGCCTGCTGCATCTCCGTCAGGTATCATTAAACCTTTTGGGAAAGGGTAAGCAAGGATGCAGGCGCAGCTCACCCACCTGCCATTCCCCATATTTGCAGAGCAAGGCGTGGGAACCCAAATCTGGAATCAATATTAAAAAACAGACAAACCAAAAAGAGTTTAATTTGGGAGGGGGTAAAAGAAATGCCATCATTTCCTAGGTAAGTATGTGAATAAGTATGATTAAAGCTTGGTGCCACTAAACTGCCATTCCCAGTCAGCCTTTTAGGTAAGCTTGAATTTTAAATATTAATAAAATATTGATTATGTTAATGCATAAAAGGCAGCATCTTATTACATACAGCCAAGTGTTTCTCTCTGACATACACTAATGTTTTAAACCTTTGACTCTACTGGAAAAAATCGCAAGAGATACAAACAAGGGGAACTAAAATTCTATTCTTCTCCCTCAAATCTTTTTTTTTTTTTTCCTTCCAACATTTTAAGAGAGAAAAACAGATTCCTGGCATGATATCAAGTATTAGGTTGAAATTCAGAAAAAAAGAAAAAGAGAGAGAACATTCTACCTACTTAGGGATGAAGCACAAGGATCTTCCCCTAAGACCATGGCATTGGGAATACTGCATATATTTTTAGAAGCCTAGACCAGCTGAACTCCAATTATACCCAAATACCTTGCAAATACTTTGCAGCCACATACTGAGTTGTCTGCTTCCATGGGCTCTCCTCTTTGCCCATCATACTAACCACCACAGCTACAAACTGGGACAGAAATGCAGAGTAAGCCTCATCTGCCTCTTGACTTTTCCTCTTTCTGTGTTTGGTATTATATTGGCTCAGCATTTAGTCTCAGGTTCTTGTTGCAATGCACCTCCTACACACAGGAGCAAACTTTTAACTAGGAATCAAGGAATTGTCCCATGATGTCAAAAATGAAGTAATAAATTTTAAAAAACAAGTCTTTAGGTAAAGTTTGATGCCTTGGAAGACAGGAGGGCAAGAAAAAGATGGGACAGCTTACAGAGGATGTTGAATATAGGTAAATAATTTTTTTGCCCTCCTCGTTAAATCTTCCAAAGAGAAATATATCAGTTAAAATATTTTTTTAAACATGGTTTGTCCCATGAAACAGTATTTACCCAGAAACACAGGTGTGGGGAATTAAGCAGGCCAGCATCAGTTTGCATCCTACCATGGGAACCCTCCCTGTCTCGCGGATAAGATACTGTGCTAATCCCACACTTTAAAACTTCCAAGAGCAAAGCCATTTCCTCAGCAGAGTCTCTCTGACCTTAGGTAATCCCGTGGAGGAGTCTGGCACACACAGGCCAGAAATAGTTTCCACTGACCCGATTTCCCTAGGAGAGTAGGTGGAGTCAAAAGGCTCGCTGCAGACAAGAGCCCCAAGCAGCAAACATTTATTTCGGGTTTGTCTCTACAGCCTTGAAGTCCCCGTGCAAAATCTCAGCCAGGGAGCATGGGGCCAGGACACCACGAAGCTTCCCTGCAAACAGGTTTTTACTTCCCTTTTCAGCAGAAAAAAAATGCACACATGCTGGAGCACGCAGGGAAAAGTATTTTTATTAAACACACTCATGCCTCCCAAGCGATTTCTGAGTTGCCTTTTTATTTCACATTTGTTTATGAAAGCTGCTGAACAGTGCATGCTTCTTAGAGCTTCAGGAAAGAAACATTTTGCTTCAAAGAACACTGATTTCTGGAGAAGTGACCCAGGGCACACGAGGCACAGAGCTTTCTAGGACTGAGCCACTGGCTGAAATGTGGCTAACTGGCAGTTCCCACCGCCAGGACTTGTGTGTGCTGGTGAGCGACTTGAGCACAGTTTCAAGAGGATAAATGCTCAGCGGCGGGCATGGAGAAGGGCCTGTTTCCCCCTTCCAGAGCAGAGGTTGATGCGGAGTATCCTGCCCTGCTCCTGCTCCCACCTGCTCTGTTCCTGCTCTGTTATCCTGTGCCCGGAGACCTCCTGTGGATCAGAGTCACCCAGAGCTCATGGAACAAGCGCTGGGAACAGCGCATGGCACTTGACAAGCTTCAAAGATACCGTCCATCTAAAAGGCAACGGAGTGAAAATAACCTGCTGAACTCACAGGAGGAGCGAGTGATTCTGTGTCGTCTTTTAGCATGGCACTGTACGTCTGTACTGGTTCCCATCAACAAATGCATTTTCATCCCAAAAACTGGCTGCTCTACCTTTGTCTTTTGTGGTTGTCACTAAGCCATTGAGGGGAGGAAAAAAAAAGTTACATGGCATTAACCATGAGAGAAGAATTCACTGCCTGAAGTGATATTTTTTTACTACAGTGTCTCCTTATATGGCTTTTCTGGTGAGCTCTTTCAATGGCCAGCATTTTCAAAGTGCTTTGCTAGAAATGCTGCTGTTATTTTGCATTGGGTGTATAGGTGGTATGAGAAGATGTCCAATTGTTCTGGGGAGCAATTTCCACAAAACAAAACCAACCAAAAAAGAGAAAAAAATACACACACAAAACCACTAATGCAAGAGGTACAGGTTTGACAGTCACAAGGAGTGAAAAAAAATGACCAATAATTTTGGCTCAAGTGTCTCTTCCAAGACTAACACAAGACTGCAAGCAGTGCCAGTGCGTACGGAGATTTTCACAAACTGAATTTCTTTCTGTAAGGAATGGCACCAAGAAACACACTGTATATGCATGGTTATCACTCCCTGGGCCTCCCTGAATGGACTGCAAACACTGTGAAATTTTGCTCAGATGCCAGTTGACATTGAAAGAAGAAACCCAAAACCTCTATGGTCTCAATCAAGCAAGAGATTAAAGCAGACACCGTTAACTTCATATGGATGAGGAGTTCCTGTGAATTCTGCCCAGATGATCATATGCACAAGGCATTTGCTCATGTAGTTTGCTAGACTGAAAGCATATCTATTACCAATTTCCAAAAACCTCAAATCAAGATCCCTTGATTTTATTTTAAACTTATCTCTGCTTAAATATCACTATACTCAGTATACATCTGTATTTCAAAGGAAAAAAAAAAGTATGTTAGTGTTACCATTTTTATAAAGTCATAAAGAAACCAGGCAACTTACCAGCATAATCCTCTTAGCATAAAGAAAAAGAAATGAGAGAGAAAGGGAAAGAGAGAGAGAAAGAGTTAGAGTTTAGTTTTCCTAGATACAATATATAAATGCTACGGCAAAACAAGCAAAATAAAATATGCACGTTCCTTTCAAAGGCTGATTTGAATTAAAGGAGAGGCATAACATTAAGCTGTTTTACAATTAGTGGTCAAAAAAATGAACCGAGTTTTCTACAGGAAATCTGTCAAAGAAAATTCCCAAATATTTCACCTTTGTTTCAATCTTTGTGGCAGAATATAAATAAAAGGACTTGAAAAGAAAATTTAAAAAATCAAATGCAACAAACTCCAAATTCTTTACATCACAAATCTATCTTATAGTCTAAAAAAGTCACCTAACTCCAGGGCTACATGTGAAAAATGAAATTTCTGCAATAGTACAGTCCTATTTGTGTGGGTCAGTGAACAAAATTATCTTTGTATAACCTCAAAGAATTAACTAGTCACCATGAGTGTACAAGTTTCCCTACTCCCTAACCTTGAAGTGATGAGTCACAGTTTAATCTTCCATTTCCCAGTTTACTGAACATATGACTCAAGAGTTACCCATTCTCCTTCAATACCTACAAGCATTTTTAAGAGCTGTGTTCTCGAAGAGGTGGAGAGAAGCACTCAAATCACAAATAGCACCACTCAGTGTTATTACAGAACCAAATAAAACACTGCAGTTGCAACACAAGCCAAGAGGATTAGGCATGCAAACTGCTAAGCACACAAAGCAGGTCATGAGAGCAAATCCTAGCTGTCAGTGCAGAAATTGAGGAACATTCATTCAACATCTGGCTTGTCGCTCTGGGGAACTGACGCTGGGAAGCTCGTGACCCAAGAACTGCTCACCCGCCTACCTGGTGTGGATGAACACTTGATCCTTGCAATCAAGTATTGCCAGAAACACAGAGGATAACTGAGACCTCGGATAGGAATTAGGTGATCGCAGGCTTTTGGCTCACTTTTCAGGAGCACCGTCAATTCAGCAGCTGGCACTATCAGGGTGCCACCAGCAGCATTCCCCCAGCATGCTGGAAGGAGATGGGCATCATTCTGTGGATCCCAGTTTGGTTGTTTCTGAAGTTCTGGGATTTTTTTAGGATATCCTTCTAGGCAGGAGCCTCAGTGCTACCAGACTGACACAACAGTGTTTGTGGAGCCTCCAGGCAGGGGCAATGAAGAAAAGGCAGTGACGTTTCTGCTAATACAGGGTGACAATGAGGTGTGCATAGGCCTCACTGGGAATGTACTGTTTACAGCTGAGAAAACCATTTTGCAAAATAGATTTAAGCAGCTGAACTGAATTTGAGCACTTTGGATTTCAAGTTTTTATTAATCCAGTGCTTTCTTATTCTCAGTTTTTAGAATAAAACAGGAAGATGTGGTTCACACAGCTGTTCTACATTTTCTGCCCGTTAACTATTTTATGGTTTTGTGTTTAAGATTTTTTTTTATTATTTTGAAGTAACAGGACAAAACCATGAAAGAGTAAATTTAAGCATTACTCTCTTGGTCCCATCAATATCCTAGAGCTCATCATTAGAAAAAAAGTTGTTCTCTTTTCATTGAGAGAGCAGAAAATGCTTCCTGGTCTATAAACCATTCCTCTTCTTCCACCCCCAGTCTCAGCTGCATCCTGATTAAATGTCTTGGGAGAGAAACAGCGCCTATGCCTCCCAGTGCCTTTCTGAACAGGCTATTCAGGGCAGCTCTCGCTCATTGCTGCCTCACAGCACACGCAGCTACAGCATTCCAGCCCCTTTTATAGGCTTCTTGGTATGACAAGCTCATTCAAGACACGCTTTTGTGTACTAATAGAATAACAGAAAAAAACACAGAACT
>NW_020455721.1:3412812-3431493 GCF_003342845.1 Nothoprocta perdicaria
AAAAAAAAAAAAAAAAAAAAAAAAAAAAAAAAAAAAAAAAAAAAAAGGAGGAAACAAACAAAAAAAAAACCCACAGAAAAACAGATATCACTTTTTCCACAAATGCATTTAAATGTTTACCCAGTCCCGCACCTCACACACCGAGAGACATATGCACGTAGCAAAAAACTCCAGGTTCCTGTTCCATGCCTATGTTAGAAAGCTGAGCCTTGGAAGAGGCATTTATCTGCAAAATACTGTTCCAGTTCCCAGAGTTTTTCCAGGATATGTTAATAATTACTCTGCATTAAGGCATTCAGTTAAACAAGTAGAATACAGGTTAGCACACTGTTTTTACACTACACAGAATGGTACCTTCTTCTCAGAAACAAGATCTATAGCATTAGCTAGCATCTGTCACTGAGACATGAGGCTCCCCTTCTATTACAAAATACCTGCACTTTCTGCAAGGCCTCCCCTACTGCTTCAGTGAAACCAAACACAGAGAGCCTACTGTTTGCATGAGGAAGAAATGCATGGCAATACCAAGTGATGGCACTTCAAGCACAGAGCACCAGAGCTGATTGCCTTCCCTCTTAGCTGGTTGGGTCTGTTTGAAGTCCTCCTTGAAGTCCTCCTCTCCCACCAGCCCGAGTCCTGGCGGCGATAACACCTTCCCCAGCAGGCTGCAGAGATTGCCGGGATCATCCCGGCACCCCTTCCCATGCACAAGCCAGACGGAAGGTAGGAAAGGACAACTCCAGGCTGACAACTGTGTTTATGGGGAGATGAACAGCCCGCCAACCTCTGCCTTCCTGACTGCATAGTGCCCAGCAAGAAGGCAGCAGAAACAGGGATTCACTGTGAAGTCACAGTATTTGTTCCTTTAATGACAACAAATAAGGTTTAAAGGCAAGCAAGATTGCAAGGAGCTCCCCAGATAACACGAGAACTATTTTTAAAAAGCATTGCATTTATCTAACACCAAATGATACAGGACACAGCTTGCAGACTCACTCACCCAGAGAAATCTGTAGTCAGAATACCATAATGAAATATGTATATTCGGCTTATGTGGCACAACGTGAGGTATCCCATGGCTACAACAAAGGAGTACCTAAAAACATAATACACAGAATAGTTACCAACACACGTACCAACAACAATGGGAATCACTCAAATTGGCTTTGGGGGGTTAAGTTTTGCAAATCAGGTTAACAAGTCTGGATCTATGTTACAAGCTCTAGCAAAAATTCTCAAAAGGGGTCTCACAATTTTGTGTACCCTGCTGCAACGTAGCAGAGAAGACTCTTTATATTGGGGGTGAGGGAAAGAAATGAGACCACTTCAAGCTGAGTATTTCCATTTTATGGAGGGTTCTCCTCTCTATATCATTTTAAAATTTTTGTCCAACTCAGGTATTACAAACCAGAAGTTATTTACTCTGTTGTAGCTGAATTAATTCATTATCCTTTTAATAACTCTATCCCTTTTAATAACTCTATGCCTTTTAATTACACGTACAACTCCTCCTCAGGTTTGCCAGAAACTAAAATATTTCAAGCCAATGCAAAATCAGAAGAGAAGAAAATACCTTAAAGGCAGCTAGTGACACTCAGCCTATTCTTTTCAGCCCTAAATGCTGAAGTATGCCATCTTCCAGCAGAAATAGTCTTTAACTCATTCTGTCAGTTAATTGTGACAGATTCATTTTTTCCTGAACAATCACAAAAATACGATAGGTTAAGATGGCAGTGTGACACTTTCCATCCTAAGGGCTGAATAGTTTGAGACCTGGACATGCTGCAGTGTTTACATGGGGCAGTTGCGACCTTTCCTACAACTTACTCTCCCCACACGTGATAGAGCAGAAAAGAGGGTACCAAGAAGGCAAGAGGCAGATGGGAACCTAGAGACAAGAGGACAATTTGCAAACCAAGCAAGCTGGAGAGTGGGCAGGGAGCTGGGACATCAGAATGAAAGGGTCCTGTCACCCAGAGCTCAGACAGGCCAAGTCCACCAGGGCTCCCTACAGCAGGAGGATGTAGACACACAGATGAGAAGATACAAGGACATCTGTAGAGGAACCAAACTGTGCAGCCTGCACACCGAGGAGCCCTACGAGAGCTGAGGCAGTAGAAACCTGGCCAGTTGGTAATGTACACTGCAAAATTGGACTGATCAGGCAGGGAGTTAAAGATTAGGACAATCATCAAGAGGAAGGGTTAGCAGGTGACTGAAAATGGGCCAGGTCTTTGACAGATTACAGCTGTCTATAAAAGAAATGGATTTTGCTATCCTGGGGACCCGTAAACTGTGGAATGAGTGACAGTGAAGGATGTTAAGCTAGGGATCACAATCTAAAGTGCAGGTCACACAGCTCATGGCAAACAGCTGGTTGACAGCAGACTGAGGGGACATGACAGCTTCTTCAAGAGATTCACAGCAGAATTTATCTATTTTACCTCAGTCTGGCATCCAGCCCAGCCTCACCAAGGTGCTTGTGCTCCCCCTAATTGAGGATTGACAGGCATCCCTCCAAGAGAAAGCTGCAAGAGCCTGGTGCACATAACTGTGATAGATGGGATGAAGTACCTAAAATAATCCTTGATGCTCAAGTCTAAAGCACCTACACTGAAAGGAGGTGGGCAAGGAGAGATGTACTGAATTGCTCCTGCAGCTGAGAGCATTACAGAAAACGCTGGATTAATTCATCAACAGAGTGACAGCTCCACCACAGAGCACTCTAGCAGAAAACAGGCAAGCAAAGGAGCATGAAGGTTAGAATGTGTAGTTTATTTATTTCCTTTCACTCATCTTCACTTGTATTTTGCGAGGGGAAGACAAGTCCCCAGTCCTTGCTGTTAAGCTTCCTGTATTCTTATAGGTTCACTACATGAAGCAACAGTTATTTTGCCAAAATTAATGATGTGGCTGTACTTTGAGTCATAAAGCTACAGCTAGTACAATAAAGTAGAAAAGGCCTAGTCCAACATCCCCAGTCCTCCTAAGGTTTTCAGCATGTTCAATTGCTATTTCACATTGATTCAAATCAAAACATGACTATCTCACAGTAGTAGCTGATAACATTATAGAAAGTGGCTTAATTTGTGCTGCAATATACAGCTATTTCTCCCCTTGTGACTAACTGGCTAAACAGTAAGAGTGAAGGAGTTTCCTGTCAAAACTGTGCCCATTTCCCCACCTTCACCTCAACCTCTCCATAAAGACTTAAGTATTGGAGACTTGATCCCTGCAGCTCAGTTCTGCGATCCAGAAGAGTTACTGATGCATTTCTCCATAAGATGGGCGTGGACGACTCAGGAAGAAATAATAAACATTTTAACTCCTTTTCTTCTGGTCTCTGGCTGGCATTTCTTTCATAAAACAGTGTCTGACTTTTTATTATTATTAATTACCTCTGAACAGTTGGGGTTTGCCTTTGAATTCTGTGAGGGGGTGGGAAAAAAAGCCAATTCCTTGATTAATGCCCATCTTGCTGATGCAAAAGGCTAGTGACTGCTACAGACGGGTCTGTCATAGTTCACGTTGCTAAACCATTCTAGATACATCGTGAAGTGATGGGATTCCCATTCAGTTATTAGAGAAGAGGTGATAGAGAAGGCTCTTTCACAAACCCTTTCCATTACCCAGTGAAAGAAGCAGGTGTGATTTTCATGTAGGAGGATTTTCACATCAAAATGTCTTCTGCCTCTTGTCCCGTGAGGCACTCACTTGATACATTTCGGATATCTTAGGAATCTTCCTCCAAGACTTTTGTACAGAACAAGAAAAAAGTTAAGCTGCCAGTGACCTTAACTGAACCACCTAGCTTAAGAGTAACTGGAAAATAACCAGAGGCCATACAGCAAGAGGGAAAACACATTAAAAAGGATTATCAAAAGCCATCCTCAAGGACACAATGCCAATGGCAATATGACTTCATGAGGTTTGAGAAATGAGAGGCGTGGGCATGAATTGTTAAGCCTGCAAAAGCCTACTTTGGGGCACAGCAATTACATAAGGAACTGTAAATATCAATGCAAAAGAAAAAACACACCACAAGATGATATTATAGCTGATTCTGTAGCCAAACGTACAAAATTGTGGCCCAGAGGAGCAGCCCTGTGCCCGCAGCCACCCAAGCTTACCTGTGGATGTTCGGAATACTCGCCATGTTCATAATGCCATAGTTCATCATCACCAGCACAAAAAGATGTATGGAATACCTTGAAGACAACAAAGTGAATATTTAAGAAACTTCTAGGTAATGGGAGGAGGTGGTGGGGAGTGCTGGCAATACATGCTGCAGGGATATTTTTCCCCACAAATGACACAAATGACATCAATGCTATGTCTTCTGAGGCTATCACTGAACAAGGATTATCACAATGACATTTTTATGGCATGAGCATTCAACACAGATTAGCACTTATTGACAAGATGCTGTCAGTGTGTTTGATTCATAGAAAGAGCAGTCAAGCTCAGAGTGCATATTCCAATTGGATGCTACTTTTCCATTGCCAGCATCTTCACAGCAGATTCTTAACTGCCAGAAACAAACACTTCATAGATTAAATACCTCACTGATAAATGTTTTCATGACTCACCTCACTTTGAGGCTTTAGCAGGGGCTACATTGTTAGGAATTTAGGGCTTTTTCTCCTCTTTTTTCAGTATTGTAAAACAACAAGTACTCCAAGACTAAAAAGAAGTAATCTAGAAAATCTGATATGGACACTAAAAATATTTCCACCCAAACGTTGTCTACTTGCTGATTACATACTCACCACCCAAAGCAGAAGACAGCAAAGTATATTCCAAAGAGGGTGGCAAATGCATGGCGAACAGCAGAACTGGCATGACTGGGACCCAAGTAAACACGAAACCAAAAAGCAGCCAAAAGGGCAAACAGCTGGCAGGCTACAAAATTGATCTGTAAAAGGAAAAAAAGAAAAAAAAAAAAAAGAAAAGAAAAGAAAAGGAAATTAATCTTTTGTCTTCTTTCTTGCAAGTCTCTCTTGTGAGTTGGTGATAACTTTTGTCACCTAACAGAAGGGACTGAAAAGCACATGGCCACCTGGGCCCCAGCTCCCAGAGGGGCAGGGGGCTCTGGCCTGCACAGAAGGCAGCATAAGGCAGGAGCACAGGGAGGATGAGCAGCTTCTGGCTAGAAGCTACTCCTGTCACACACAAGGACAAGCAAAACCCGCATTGCTTTTTCCCAGTCATTGTCTCCTCAGCAAGAATCCTTGCATTGAGGAGCAGCAGAGCTCAGGAACCACCAGGGCAGCACGGGGATCCTGGAGTCAGGAGACCAGCCTGGATCCCGGACAGATGAGGTTGGACCCGCTTTATTGAGCTGCAGTTTCTTTTAGTTTGCTCTGAGGTCTCTGGCAGGAAATCATCATGGAGAGAGCAAAATTCTAAATAGAGTGAAATGTTTAAGCAATCACTTGGATCAGAGGATTATCCAAAGCTGCTGTCCAGGACAGGGTGATATCTCATACTCAGAAATCCTCTGAACACGCTACATGACCAGAGATTGTTGGATTCCACCAAGCTTCTTGTTGAAAACATTTACGATGGTTTTACTAAGACTCCATAGCCCCATATTGCTGTAATTCTGGTAGACAATATCCAATTTGGTGCTGTTCAGGCAAATGCTTCTATTACAGATTTCTTAGCTACACTGTTGCAGTTCTTTTATTCCTGTGATGTAGGCAATAACGCAATTCAGTAATTTAAGCATTTCAATACGCTGGATTTTAGTTTCTTGGGCCAGATACAATTCCTTCTGCTTCTTGCTCTTGTAAGCAGCCAGCATTCATAATGCAAAGCTACTGCAGAACTGCACGCACAAGCAAATAATTAGCAATTTCCCACTGCAGTAGTACTTTAAGTCTTATTTGAATAACACAATTCCTTTTATCAGTACAAGGACTTGGGGAAGGATTTTAAAAGGAGGGGAACAGAACTGCACTGATCTATAGCTATAGCACAAATCCCAAGCTGTCACTCAGCATGTTACAGTACATTCATTCCTAACTCCTCCCTTCTCCCGCTCCTTCCCAGTGTCAGACTTACTGCCAAAACAGCCAGGGACAGCATTTCTGCTGCAAGGCTCTTCTGGCTGTATCCTTTTTTGCAAGTGGCAAATAGATGCCCCGAAGTGACAACTTGGTAAGTCTGAACTGTCACCTCCGCCTGCTCCCACTTTGGATCATATCGGGACGCTCAGCAGAGCTCTGCTCTGAGGCCTGCAGAGGCCAGGATAGAGAAGGGGCGAAAGAGCAACGGTTCAAGAAACCCACGTGGTTGAATTTTTAAACACAGTATTCTATTCTGTGCAGCATTATTCCTAGAACAAGAAAAGCAACCTTGTTGTTTTTACTTTCATTCAATTATTGTGCTTTCTATCTGAGACACTGAACGTGCTGGGCCTGCAGGGGTGCATATGCACAATCAAATGAAAGTGTAAGACCCACAGCAGACACTCAGAACAGCATTTATAGAGCTAAGAGAGGCAACCAGAGCAGTAGAAAGCAAGCGTATCTGGCATAAGGCAGCCCTCGTGCACCAGCCACACTACAATCACATCTTTATTTCGTTTGCAAAGCGCCAAGACAAATTCTTCTGTGTGCTCGTTTTGCAAGAACTGGGGTAAATCCTCACACTAGGATTAAAAAGTCCACCCTTGCCTTACATTTCATTCTGTTTCCAATTCTGTTTCTGCAGAGCAACAACTGAGCAATAATCTCAAACTTCTGGTTTCCACTTACCCTTTTTGTAATGAACTAAGTGATAAAGCAGCTTGCACAGTAACAGTCACTGCACACCACTACAGGTTACAGATCTGATTAAAAAACTTAAAGATTAATCTTCCTTTTCAGGAACTATAAGCAACAAGTGTCCAAGAGGCACCAATGTACCCTGGGACTGTTACATGACCACACTGGCATTACGGGGAGCAAGAAGGCTGCACTCAATGCAGCGCTAGGAAGATCAACTCCCTGGTGCAAAATAAACAAACAAATAAATAAATAAATGCAGAGAGAGAAAAGTTTCACTTACTTGACTGAGAAAATTTCTTTGCTGCTTCCCTTCCCACCTGCAACAACCGAATCTCCTCTGCAATTCCCCAGCTTCCTTTCCCCCGTGTGGTTGTTTGGCTGCACTGCTCCTAAATACTACACAACATGCTGTTTGTTTCCTCCATCATTAAGCCTTGTCATTTTTTTCAAACTCTATAGTCTTTAGGATGCCCTCCCAATAGGTATCATCCAAGTTTTGGCTTGTTGCACCCTGAACAGCACAGCAGGCTGCCAAATGTGAATGTCCTGGCTCCAGATCTTTAAACCTCATGAGGTAGAAGCACGGCAGCAAGTCCCGCTTTTTAGTTTATTTGTTTTCCTCCCCATAACATTACCAGATAAAAATAACATTAAGGTATAGGAAGTGTATTTACAACATTAACATGCACACATTACACAGCTATAAGTCATGCATCAGCAGAGGTGTTGGGAAAGGGATAGAGATGAATAAGAAAAGCAGGTAAATGTAACAATAACTGACAAAACCTTTCTGGCACCTCAACCATTCTGTGATTCTGTCAGTCACCAGCTATCTGGTACCTGTTGCCAAAAAAAAAAAAAAAAAAAAAAAAAAAAAAAAAAAAAAGAAAGAAAGAAAGAAAGAAAAAAAAGAAAGAGGGAAAAATAGAAACACACAAACTTCCCTATTTCTTGCACCTATCCACCTCTAAATGGAATCCGAGTGCACTGAGAAGACTTCTGGTTTTAATGAGACTCAGCCTAAAGATCAGATTTAGCTTTACAGAGCTCAGTGTAAGATCTAATGCATAGCGCACCATAAAACCAACTTGAGGAACACAGAATACTTACTTCAGAAGAATTTAAAGCAATCCCTTATGAGTCTAACAGAGCCATGCCGAAAGCCTAAATAAATCAGGCACAAATCTTTTCTTGAAGCTTGAACTTGAAGCTCTCACAAACAGAGGGAGTGAAATAGTTTCTTAGGGCTTGGGGTTATTTTGTTTTTGTTTTTTTTCCCCTGGCTGGGCCTTAATTTAAGCCCAACTGCTTCTAAACTGGGGGTCTCCCTAGTGCTACTGAAGTTTATTCTACCTGAAAGGGTGACTCTGCATTTAAAACTAAGAGCTAACTTTGGTATCAGACCAGATTGGGTCTGTCCTCTACAGAATAACAGGAGGATGTGATGGATTTTCCCTCAACTATCACTCACACACAACAGTGTAAATGCAGGCATTCATTCCCTCTCTCTCTCACACACACACACACACACACACACACACACGCTCTGTTAGCACATTTGACAGCCACTGTCCCGCATTCCAGATCCTTAAAACTGCAAGAAATGTTGTGCTGAATCACAAGGTAAGTTACAGTCACACTTTCCTCCCCTTCCCTTCGCAAAGAGGAAAGGGTTCACATTATTCTCGTTGGTTATTTCCACTGTTGCTAAAAACACTTTGTAAACAGCATATTGAGGACTTTTGAACTTTGATGAATGATGTCCACACAAAAATAGCATGGAAAAAGAAAACAAATTATTCGAAAATTAACCTTTTTCATTCTGACCCAGCACTATTTAAGTAGTTTATAATCTGTGTTTTTCCTAGTCACATCCGTTCAGTGTTGCCTCTGAACTTCTAACCCACATGACGTTTCAACTTTGCCAACAGTAGGAATATTTACTTTTTACACAGCCATTTTTCTTCCAAGGAAGACGTAATAAAATTATGGATTGGAACAAATGATATGTTGCCAAAGCAAAAGGTTGGAAAGATACTATCTTCCTTTCATTTTTCATGATTAAGCTCTTTGGAGGTGAGGGAGCCAGGCCCATCTCGGTGTCCTGCACTGACACCCTGAAGGTCTGAGTCCCGGAGAGGGAAGGCAGCCTTGCAATGAGGCTGAAATTGATTGAGGTTTCTGCCTCATTTCTCTGGAATGAGGAAAGAGAGAGAGAGAAAGAAAATATGGAACCGCTCTAGTCCGACTGGATTGATTGTTGCTGGTGCCTGCCTAAAGAACCCTGGGTATTGGAGAATCTTGGATTTAAAAAGAGTGGGGTCCAGAGCATCTAAATACAAAGTGTGAATGAAGAAATAAAATCAAACCTTAATGCCTTCCTTTAGCCATTCAATCTCTGTAATAGCAATAATTCAACGTGATGTTTAGCTTGCAAATCCAAGTTTTATACAGGGGTAGTGATCAGGTGAAGCCAGTTGACCAAGCACCTACCACACTGGCACAAGAGCAACCACATATAATGGTTTCAAGATTCTTCTATACTTTTAATGCTAAAATCAAAGCCCTCAAAGAACATAAAAGGTCAGTTCCATCTTTATCAAGCCTTTGCAGCTTTTCCCATTTTTAGTAGGGTGATACCAACTTGGAAAATGTGGACTGGCACTGTAGAAAAGGAAAAAAAACTGAATCCCTTAGGTTCTGTAGTCACCTTTTCAGTCAATTCTTTATGAACATCGAGGGCAAATGATGTGGGAAGGGCAGGAAAGGCACCACTTGAACCCCCTGACCATTCCTGGAAGAAAATCACAGCCATTTCTTGTTCTGTCTTTTATGGGATCCACCACAGGTGGACACTTAAAGAGCAACAGCCATTTGGCAGAGCACAAAAGTTCAAAATCCTAGCATCAGATCCATGTCTCAATGTTTCTAAAAATGAGCCCACTGTCAAAACCAGAGTGGGAACAGTTATCACTTTTTGTTTTGGGGACAAACTATCTCCACGTTTGGTGGAAGAAAAGGTAGCAATTTGTCAAATGCCTGTAACGGGAAAGCCATGGATAACACTTTTAGAAGGAGACAGATAAATGTGTTTTGTGGTAGCACTGGAAAATCATTGTGAAAAACACAGAAACCTTAAAAGGCGAAAAATGGAAAATGCTTTTTAGTTAGAAGTTCTTGGAATGGGAAACAGAACATTTAGGAGGACATGTCCCTGGCTTTACACCCTTCCGCTAAATCATTACAAACCCTCTTGGTCCCTGCTTTCCATAGGTCAGGACAGGCTACTGGTCATCCACTTCAGGGGGCTTCAATTCACTCATCCCACAATCCTGCTATCTGCAAATGCCACCCCTAATTAAAGGGGTGGTAAGAGCCATTTGAGAGAGCACATCCTAAGAGCCAATAACTAAGTCCAAGTAAGTGGTCCATTATTTTAGTGCTTTTAATATTTTCCTTATAGTTGAGTAGCAGGAAGAAATATCCCGCATTCTACTCTGACCACAAAAATACTTTGCTTTTCCTTTACCCTTTTTTTCCTGCCTTATCCTTGCAGAAAAACTGACCTCACTTTCCAAGTATCTAGGAGGATGTACCAAACTGACCACACAGTTCTCTCCAAACTCTTAATGGCAGTTAGGTCTGTTATCCAAAATAAGTCCATCTGCAAGCAAAACTCCCATTAACTCTATTAATCCAAGTTATTTTTATTCATTATGAAAATGGGCACGATACATTTACTTTGATAACTTGTCACGTATTTCATGAGGTCAGGTACGGATGTCCTCCCCAGTACGCAGCCGTACTGCACGTTCACTCATCTCGGTAGGTGCTGGTCCAAGTGTGTTTCAGCACAGCCGGGGTGTCTGAATATTCCCAGTTAGCATTCAGGTCCACGCTTGCTTCAACAGGTGATATGAATTGTCCTCAGACTATAGAAATCACAGGAGACACCTTTTATTTCAGGCTTTGTGCTTAACAACCAAGTAAGAGAGGAAGGCTTGACATTTCCATCTGCCAAGCAGAGAGCATCCAAACAGCTTCCAGAGTTCCCCAGGGCTAGGCATGAATCCCAGCAGTCCAGATCCCAGCATAAAGAGTAAGTGCTATCTGCTCATCAGCTACTGATCCTCAGTTTAAGTGACTCATACAAGGTTTTTAACCTATAAATTGAGGTACTCCATTCACTAACTTAACACAGATCACCAAACAGCAGTTTTCAGTATGCAGAAAAGCATTCATATATATACATCTGTTTATATATATATATATATATATATAAACAGAAATTAGTGACAGCAACAGCAAGTCCTTCTCACATCAAACCCTTCTGAAAGGGAGATCCCAGAATGAAATACTGCCCCTAGCCACAGATCAACCCCATCCTACAGGATTATGTCTTTCTATTGCAAAGGAAACGCCAGAAGTACGGAAGTGTGACAACTTGCTTTCTGCTTTAAAAGAGCTCTTTTGCACTCATGCACCTAGCAAGCAGGCATGGTTAAGTACATCTCGCTGGAGACATTTCTGCTTTGATGCTGAAAAACAGACCTGCTTGACCTGACAGCGTTTCGCAACATCCAGACTTTGATAGCTGAAATGGGTGTGTTAAGAATAAGAGACAGAGTCCTCTTTAATCAGATCATCTCAAAGATATCTGATACTTACTGGAATTTCGCAAAATATTTTCATCTCCCAGACTATTTTTATGAGCCCTAAGGCCAAATATTCTCTGCAGAGATTGTTAACTCTGTGCAGGGAGGTGACAAACACTCTAAAACACAGGGAGATCATCGCAGAAATCATGGGAGGATTCCCATTGATGGCAGAATTTTCCCTTAGGCTTTCACAAAGGGAATGAACAACAGGAACAGGTAACATCACCTGCGTAGCTCCTCATTTGGTCTGTAGTGATATCTCTTTGCACAGAACTCACCCATCAAGAATCAGCACAAACCGGAATTTGAGAAGAAAACGGAACAAACTGAAACTTGTGAAATGTTCTATTTTCTATTTACACCCAGGTCCTATAAATTGCCAATGGCATGAGTCAGACGGGAGACAAATTCACTGAAATTGTGTAAATTGTGATACAATTACTGAAAAGCTAAATGCCTCGCATCATTATAGTCAAACAACTCTTTTATCTGAGTTTCTCTTTTAGGAGTCCTGGGGAAGATTTTCAGAGGGCAAACACAAAGCTTTGCAAGAAAAAACACTCTTATGGGAGAAGAGTATATACATGATTAATTTAAGATTATTATTCTCTTAAGATTAATATTCTCAGAAACAGCACTACGTTGTTATAGCCCTGGCTTTGTTAGTTGCTGTTGTATCCTGAACACAGAGTTGGTGAAGCAGAATTTGCCAAATCGACAGTACTTTGGCCTGCCGTGTTGTTTTCAAGGGTAAATTCTGTCGTCTCTCTACTTACAGGGTCAAATATCCTTCCATGATTTAGCCTATAAACTTGAAACAGATGTTCTTGCTGGATTACCTCTATGAAGCCACTAGCAGAATAAGGACACACAAATATAGCTGCAGAACAGATTAAATCCTGAGTCAGCAGAAATTTTAAAAGGAAAGCACTTAAGTTCGAAAGCCAGCTTGAGAAGTCAACTCTGCACCATAATGCTTAGTTGCACACCCACTCTTTCAATGGCTGATAATTTTAACACACGAACCCGACCCAAACACAGCCTTAGCTTTCTGTCAAACGTGTGCTGAGCAGATGGTTAGGCAGTGATCATTTATGTGCCGTGATGTTCTGCTCCTACCCGTAGTTCAGTAGCGGCTGTTCTCCGAGTGAGAAAGCACTGCCAGAGCACAGCAAGATGAAATGTCTTTGTACCTGGGATAGTCAGTAGTAAACACCACCTATTAAAGAAGGAGCTATAAAATCACATAAGCTGGAGCCTTCAGTCACTCCGGACTTGGTTTAAAGCAGAAGGCCTTTCAGTTTATTATGGGAACCGCCTCAATTTTCCAGACTGTGCAGTTGTGAAGCGGCACACGGACTGCAGCACCTCTTCTCCAAACATCACTTTAGAAAGAATAATTTCATGTACCTCTGTGCAGCTACTGCATCTCATGCTGTAACATGACAGTCTGAGAAAAGAACCACAGTCAAAGGGTCTGGAAATGGAAGATATTTTAATAGAAAAGAAAGAGAAGAGTGAAATGTAGTTATTCAAAATGGAACTTGGACAGCAAGAAGAACCAGGACTCTTTCTCCTGCTTTTACAAAAATAAAAAAGCTATAGTATGCCAGAAATCATTGGGATTTTGAATTTACTTCTCACTGGAAAGATTGCATCTTTTATCACCTATTTCTCTTGCTTAAGCATCAGATTCACAGGAGTGCCGAACTGACGCATCTGACGCCTTTTTTACATCACTCCTGCTTTTCTGGAAAGGCCCATTTGGAGACCTAAGCTTGTCTAACATTAGGAGGGAGACACTGAAGAAGAAAAGCCCAGAAACAAGGAGAACCACAACGGCAGGAGAGTAAACCCCAGCAAAGCAGAGAGGCCACTGCCTGCAGAGCCCCCTCCGAAAGTGCCTGGCAGCCCAGCCAGGCCAGGACGGCCCCACCGCGTGCTCCCTGCTCGGCTCCCGCAGCCACGACGCTGTCTCATTACACGGACCAGCCACCCCTCCTTTTCCCAGAAAGCAATTTCTGGGGAACAGCTATCGCTCCCATTTTTTCTCCCCTCCTCAGAGCTGATAAATGCTCCCAAACCTGAGCAGTTATTTTAGTTGGACCTCTTCAAAGACTTGTCTAGTCCCTGCTGCTCCAGCACTACCACCTCACCCGCTACAGGCACCAGGCCACAATGGAAAGGGAGAAGGACTCTGTGTACTGGGACAGGTCGGATCAGATAGGATCTAGCTCTAGTTTCCAAGCCTCAAGTGCTGCCTGCCTTGGAGATTGCACTCTGGTTTCTATTTTAGTATTCTTCAGTAAATAACTTAAGAGTAACAGTGCAAAGAGCAGCTTCAAGCCAGACCTTTCTGTCAGATTTAAAAATTTGTTTTTTTTTTTTAATTTAGAATAGAGCACAGCAAGAGAAGCAACTTTCACTAAGTAATACAGACATAAGTATATATTTAACTAAAACATGAAGAAGAAATATAATAGACATAACTGTATGAATGCCCACCATCCTGATGAAATTTCTTTCTGCAGCTACAATGTAAATTATATTCCCCAAACGCCAGCGGGAGTTGCAGACAAGATCCTTAAAGCAATATTTCTAAAGCTACGATTCCAAAACACACTTAGCAGAGATGAAATCCCAGTGGCTGTAAATATCCACCACTGTAAAATTAAAATCATAAGCTCAAAGTGCAATCCTTTACTAGGATGGAAACTGGCAAGTCTGAAATAACTTGCCCCGTTATTCTTTTTGCAATGTCTGTGCAATTCTATTTCCAGTTCCCTTTCTGTAGTGTTAGTGGCCTTTAAAATTACACACCAATGCAGAGTGGTTTTGTTCACTATTATGCCTATGATAGCAGCCAGGGAAAAGCAAACATCAGCAGAGAAAAGAAAATGCCAATTTTATGAGTCACTATAAACCAAAAGAAAGTTATTCTCCTGCACACACACACACAGTAGAAACTGTCACCACTGTGTTAAATTTAAGCACATCATTCTTAGAATAAAGTGGCTTGATCAAAGACTAAGTCTTTCACACTTGGCAATGGTAATATATAAGAATTTATGAGGTCCTTCCTTATTTAAATCTGGAGCATCAGGCATTAAACACAAAGATCACGCTGTCGGTACCAAGGCACTCCAAAGCAAGGGTACTGAAAATTAGTTAATTGGGACATGATTTAAAACTGCACCAAGGGACTTTGCTCAAAAAAAAAAGCAGTAGAATTTATCTACCAGACAATGATGTCAGATCTGAGCTAGTCCATCTAAATTCCTTTTACAGTCAATGGAGAAAAAATGGGCAATTCTAGGCTTCAATTCATCTAATCCCAAGAAACATATCAAAAAAGGGCTACTGTTCTGACTACAGAAGAAATCTAGATGAATAAGCTTCGGTGTAAGAATGTATATTTCAGACTTAGGAAAATAAAAAGAATCCATACTACTTGCATTAGTGGAAGGAAAAAGGAAACTACAGTCTATGAAATAGGACTTCCATTTAGGTGTAAAAGGTCCCACTTTTACCGCGCTCCACTTTTTGGTTCACCACTTAAAAGCAGCTTACAATGGCACAATATTTCACAAGACGGTAGTCTGCAATAAAGCAAGCCCTCCTCAGGTGCTTGAAATAGAGAGGAAGAATGGAGTCCCACTCAGGAGGCACTTTGAGAGGAAAAGACCACCAACATCTAAGAACTCAGGCTAACAACCTTCCTCTCTGGTGGGTGCAGTCACACACAGAGTTTCCTGCTTCCGCAAGCGGGAGGTTTGGCAAACCTCCATCCTTCCCATCCTCTTCCCTGCTCAAGCAGAATGCTCTCAGATGCCAAAGGAAATGTTTCCAGCTGAGAATCTACGTTCTGCCTTGGGACACCGCACTTGGGTTGCCACCATTGCCTTGGGACACTGAACTCAGGTTGCCACCATTCCCTTTCCACCTCCAAAGGGCCTGGCATTTGCTAAAAGAGGCCTTGCTACCTCCCAGCATGGATTCCCATTTGCAGGGGAAAGAGGATATAAAAAGAGTCAGGGAAGCCACCAGTAAGGAAAAATCTGCCGCAAAGCTCAGCTCCCTACCAGCAAGAAGGGAATGAGTTTTCCATCTTCCTTCGGTGCCACTGCCTGTGGGTTCCCCTTCTCCCCACCTACTGCCTTTAGGCCAGGCCGATTATATGGAACTAAACCAATTGCAGACTGATCCTTTTATTTGCAGGGTTAATCTTCAGCCACACCAACATGTGCAGCTGCACAACTGCTGTTTTCTCACAGCGAGGAAACAGGAACGTGATGCCAGGGGAGGGAACACAAGCAGAAACCACCTCTCGCAGTAGTACCCTCTAGTCAGAGCCATTTATTTGACCATGGAATCATATATCCAGTTCATATTTGGGCACTTATCTTTGCAAACAGAGCAGTTATTTACTAACTCGCCTTGTTTCTGTATGTAGTGGAAACTAAACATTCTGCAGTTGTCTTGTAACTGTCCATAGGCAAATAAATATTTCAGCTAGAGCTTTTTTTCCCCTCAATTGCTTAGCCCTTTCCAAGGGGTTACACGAGTGTGTGCTTCGTTATTTGAGCACAAACATCCTTTTTTCATGCCTCTGCTCTAACGGCGACAGCATAAATCAGCAAGTCTCCAGAGCTGCCAACAGGCTTTTGCTTTCACAACCGTGAGATTCACGGTCGTAAAACACCGCTCTTCCCTATTGTTCTACAGTTTAGCAGTAAAGTTATTGCCCCGTGGCGTTTAATATAAATATGTTTGTCTAATCTTCATTCATATGGGCTGCAGACCGAGTTTTTAACCCCCACAGCACGGCGGCAGGAAGAGAAGCCACCAAAGGCACAGCTACGACATCCTGCCGCCGCTGTTTTCTCTCCCTCGTTCAGCTTAGAAAGTGCAGCCCGCTCTTGCTAAGCCACAGTCATTTATTTTGGGTCTCGAGCCATACAAGATGCCAGCAACGCAGCCGGCTGTTCAGTCGTGCCCGTATTACAGGCACCTTCATATACAGCAAGTATCTTTGGAAACCCAACTCCGGGGCCCGTCTCTCATTAGCTGCTCAACATCAGACATGGTTTAAAGCAAGTGGCTTGGAGACAGCAAGTGCTCAGGACTGCCTATAAACCAAGCATCTCCACTGACAGTGAATGTAAGTATCTGGGAATTGCTGGTATCTTTCTGAAAAAGATATACCCCGAATGAGTTCCAGAGGTTTGCTACCTCCTCCCAGCACCTTGCAAAAAGACAGGGCTTCCTAGTTCTCAAACTTAGCAACCAAAGCAAAACAAAAACTAACAGGAAAACACACAGCATGAGCAAGTGTCAGTCGGTGAATCAGCATAAAGAAACGCAAAATTAAGAATAAAAGACAAACCTATAATTTATCTAGTTTAAGGAAAAAATAAATTCTTTTTATTTCCTTGCTTCATTTAAAAAAAGTGCTGTCTGATTTGCCTATCTCCAAGTACAGATCCATCCTGCTATTTGAAGTGGGACAGCACTTTGGACAACAACATTGGCATTTTCCAAAGATAATTGCCCTATCAGGGAAGATGACACACACAGACACACTTGTATTGCTTAGCCACAAAATTTTATTTTTCCCTGGGAGTACTTTTGCCATACTACCAGTCAGCAACAGCAGAAACTTTAATTACTTTCCTTTACAAAGCACAGAAATCATTAGGTAATAGGAATAAATCTCAATTTTTCCTCTTTAAAAGTTCAGGAAAAAAATGCCCTTACATTGGAGAATTATTGAAGTGAGAGACAACTTTTGGTTCAAGAAAACAAAACAAAACAAAACATAGTAACAGAATCCTACAAACTCCAAACTATTTTTCCTCAAAATACACTAGCTAGGGGAAAGAAATTCAAAAATTGCTAAGTTGCATAAATAATTATAGCTTTCCCTTCAAATAAGCCCTTTATACCTAAAGCCTAAAAAAGATGCTTTAAAAGAGCTAAGAAATCAGGTGATTTGCAAGTGGCTTCCCAAACGTATTTCCATTCCTATTTCTTTCTGTCTGTCAGGCTTTATCCTGGCTACATGCGGCACCTGAGCAAGAGGCAGCAGGAGCTTCAGCCCAGATGAAGACCTGGACCAGATATGTGGGTCCCCACGAGCCGCTCTGGGGCATGAGCGAGCAGTTCTGCCCTCTGGCAAAGGATTGGCAAAGATCTGCCCGCCAACGTGGCCAGCAGAGCCGCACGTGCCACTGAGGTCACCCCCCAAACCGCCCTGGCCCCTCACCCTCCGCGTGACTCTGTGCAGAAACTTGGGAGCCTCGGAAAGGCAAAAGGGGGAGGCAGGAATGGAATCCGTTTCCAATGGTCTCCGTTTCCAGAGCTGATGCCCACAGGCCCGTGCGGGACCGACAGCCGCGACCGGCCCCACGGGCCCCACAGAGGCACAGGAACCAGCAGCCCCTTGGCAGCCGAGAGCCCGTCCTCCCAAAGCCTCCCCGTGCTCTGCGCAGCCACACGTGCTGGGATAAACATCCATGTCCCCTATAGCCCTGGCCCCTCGGGCTGGGCCTTCCCAGGATCCTGTTGAAATGAGGTTCACACTCCAGCTATGGATCGTGTGGGGAAAAAAAAGAAAAAAAAATTCTTCATTTTAGTGACTCTCAAATCTGCAGCCTCTCAGTTTTTTCACATTTTTCTCCTCATGCAGGAAATGCTGGAGGATAGAAGGGAAGAAGCCCTAGACCCTAGGGCCTCGCTCACACGCTTTTACCAGGATCCCTCTTAACAGTCACATCTCGAAGCAAACAGTCAATTCCATCACTTTGCTCTTATAGGTTTAAGGAAATAAGTCTATGTTTTTTTCTGTTTATCTTGTTTCTATTTTTATCCTTGTTTTAAGGCAAAGAACAGCAGCTCATAGTCATCTTTCAATTCACTTCTGCAGCAACAGCAGGACAGAAACGCAATTAAACCCTCTTTTTCCTTCTATCCCAGGCTGTTCTTTGCTCTCATCCTGATTTTATTGCCTGTTTAGCATCAGCAGAACCTCTCCAAAACCTCTTTTTTCCAGACTTTTGACCCATTTTCTTTTCTTCAGCCATAGGTCTGCAGTCAGGAACTAGGGCCTTAGCACAGAAATAGCATTAATGGCAACACTGAAATATTGATACATTTTCCTTGCAAGAAAAAAAAAAAAAAAAGTTTCCTCTCTTATGAGTCTATTATATTTCACAATGTATCAGAGCAATAAGCCTACTTGCAACATACTG
>NW_020455721.1:3431758-3438522 GCF_003342845.1 Nothoprocta perdicaria
AGAAAGAAAGAAAGAAAGAAAGAAAGAAAGAAAGAAAGAAAGAAAGAAAGAAAGAAAGAAAGAAAGAAAGAAAGAAAGAAAGAAAGAAAGAAAGAGGAAAAAAAACCTTAATTTAAAACACAAATCCACTAGCTTCCAAATCTTTGTATCCAAATTAATTGTCTACACTTGTTTTTCCTCATCCTCAGCACATCATGGTTTGCAAAACTTTCTGAGAAACTCCGCAAAGTGTGGGTGAACAAAGTAACTCTAAAAATACTTCTCTTTCAAACAGATGAATCATTGATCTACAAGTTGGAATTTGCTGGTGTAAATACTTACTGCAAACCTGAGGAATCAGTGATTTGAAACTGCCCTCTCTGTGCGCACAAGAAAAGATAAACAGAGTCAATACTGTACTATTCTTTAACACTCCCTTAAACTGATAGCAGGAAAAAAACCTACTTTCACCAGCTTTTAATGCAATTTAAGTTGGGTATAAGAGTTAATTATTAAATCTTTTCTAGGCAAATGTATTTAAAAAGAAGTTTAATCTCCACTCCCCCACACACATACACATATTGCAGCATGAAAACAAATATGAAAGTTATTCTAGAAATGTTGGGGAGTGGGTCCTCAAATGTCTTGTGTCAGTTCACGCTGCCTTCCCCATTCCTGCCCTATCTACACAGCCCTGCTGAACTCCACTCCAACAAGAAACCACAGATGAAGAAACTGCTCAAGTCCAACTAGAGCTTTTGTCACAAGACCAGGGCATGTAGTAGGAGCAAATGAACATCCTATGTGCAAAGCCAGCAGCTAAAGTTTCTTTCTGGGCCAGAAACTTTAAAATATACATATTTGATGAATAAATGCTATTATAGAAAATAATACATGCAATATTTATTTTATATATACATATATTTGCATTTAATCCAAAATACTGTGATCTAAAGCAGTACTTTTTGTTCTCTGTTATTCCTCCCAGATGCCTCCAGCCTACCTAACTCATAGAGCTGGAAGTTTACAGCATACAATTTGATGCTGATCATCAATAATGCTTTTGAAAGTGGCCATTTCATAGGATGGATGTATTTTTGTCCATGACCTTCCAGGGAGATGCATGCATTCTCATGTCTCTGCCCTCACATAAGTCACCTCAGTAGCTTCCATGTGCCTGGAAAGGATCCCACCCACGGCGGCCCTGCTGCAGATTTATCCCCATGAGGACATATGCAGTGAATACATGTTGGATTCCTACTATCCAGCAACCCAACTATCCAGTAACACCAGGAAAAATGTTCAAAGCCCTCCGATAAAACACCCAGAAAGAGGGAGTTTATTTCATCTTTGGGAGGCCAAGGACGAGGAACTGTTCTAATATTTACTATTTGTTTTCAATAGGACCAGGCAGCACAGCACAGCCACACTACAGACAGACTGATGGACTAACTTTCCTTCTATCTGTTAAAGCTCTCTACTTAATATCTGAGCTTTGCTTTAAACATGCCATTTCAATTAGATTTTTACTAAAACGGAATGGCTGAGAGCAAACTATTGGAAATTTTAAATGTTTTGATTTATTTGATTTAAAAAAAAAAAACAGCTAGAAGCACAGTCAAAACTGTTTTCCAATCCAATTCCAGTTACAACGTAATAAATTTTAAGTAGCTGGAAAAAAAATGGCTTTATAAAATATCTATGTCAGAAACTCTCTTGTGCTTTTGTTTTTGCTTTGGTGCTCACCTACAATTCTGCAAAACTGTTTAAAGACCCCTAATGCACGGGGAAAAAAAATAAAATAATAAAAAAAAAGGCTTGGTGAAAATGAGCAAATTCAGATGGCAGGTGAGGATGATCTGATTGCACCTTGCTCTGGGAGGGAAACAACCTTTGGTTGCATTTTTCTGAATGTGCAGCTCTCCTTGTTTGCAGAGCCACGACCGAGTGCCCAAGCCGAACACCCGATACAGCACGGGCTGGGTTCCTCCTCCCCAAAGCCACCAAACAAGCCTGACCAGTGCTGCACTCTGAAGAAAACACTAAACGAAAATCAGAGGTTCTGGCTACGCCTGGCAAGGAGTATGGCCTGCTAAAAGTGGATCTGCAGGGCAAAACGGCTCATGCCAAGAACCCCACGTGCCTGTTACACTAGGTCTGGAGGGCATCACGTCAGCTCTACACGGGTGCTGTTGACATAAACAGCACCACTGACAGCCAAGGGCAAGGGCAATCCATGCACCAGGCTGTCATTTTAAGAGCAGGTGGGACTTTCTGGAAGTCCTCCTTAAACACTCTCACTAGACTACTCAATCATCCAGGAAACGCGGGGCTTGGTGCCCTCGAGGTTACCTGGAAATACTGGGTCATGTCCTACAGCATCTGCTGTGAGGATTCTCCCCAAAAGAAACACAGCCTGTTGATATCCCACCTTTAGGTTGATTTTGTCCAGCTTTAGGCAAGCACCAAAGTTTGGATCCACCTCTGTGCTGAGGCCAGGTCCAGTGCAGCAGTATCTCCTGCCCAGGGATGACCAGCATGGTCTCCAGTCTGGCAGGTCCACATCAAGAGCTCTCTGTCGGTGACAGCTCCATGCCAAGCAGCAGCCACAGCGCTACACACGGTGCCAGGCTGGCCAGCATGCAGGAAACCTCCCTGCACCAGGGCCTCCCCTGCAAGCTCAGGGCCCGCAACGGGCTCGCTGCCTTCACCCCTGCTCCGCAGCCCGACATTCTTCATCACGACCTTACACTGGTTTCAAACAGCTGCAAGGCACCACTAAACCAATCCCAGCAAGATTAATGTGCAGGGAAGGTTTCAGGAAATTTTATGCAGAACTCTGTAAGGTTTATTTTTCCAGCTCTCGTTTAACACAAATGAGAAGGAAAGTGCATAAAATGGGGAAGCTTGCAAGCAGCTGATTCCAGTTGCACTTTTGTCCCTTGCCAAATGAAAGACTTACTGGGACAGACTTTGTTTTCAAAGAACGAAAGGATATGGAAATATTTACATGCATAATATCAAGGCATCAGCCATGAGGTCCAAGGCTGCAATGCCCAACAGAGACAGCGCACAGGCAAATAGGCAGCACATGGTTCCAAGACAGAGGAAGAAAATATCCTCTTGCAATTGGTAATTAATAACTGGCCTGAAGAGAAAGACATGCCTGGGACATGGCCTAATTATTTGAAAGGTGCTACACCTCCAATCGAGGACAATCTCCACTGCACAAAGAATTTAGCTCCTGTATGAACAGGAGACTAGCTGGAAGACTTATAGCCTCTATATAAGAGCTATAGCCTACAAACACAGAGAAGAGCAGTGTAGCTCACAAACACTGTGAAAGGTGCCCTGCTTGCCAGGCACCCATGTAACAGGTCCCTCACAGGAGGGCCAACAAGACTATGCCTCAATATATAGTTCTATAAATAAAGTGCTATGTCACCTATGGCACTACAGCAAGAAGCTAATGCTACTCTTTAAGGACAATAAAACGACAAATTCTGCATACTCAAAAATCAGAAAGCACCAAAGCTGGGCTGCTTTTGTCAATCTAAATAATACTGCTTTATAAATGGACATTATGCTGCTAATTTCCAATTTCATTTATGCTTATTGTTTTTCACATAACTAAGGGTTACATAGCTCTGTTTTTCCCAGTGGAGGGTGTGTCAGTCAGGGAAGCAGTAAACCTGAGAATATTGCTGCAATTAAAAATAAAAGCATTGAATTTTCAATTGCCAAATGACTAGTACCAGAGAACTAAACTGTAGCACAGTTCATAGCTTACACGAACAATTGTTTCTGTTGCCTCAGAGTTGCTTTTTTCAGGTTTCAATCAGATATTAACCCCACCTGGATCTTCATGCAAACTTGTATTTTCAATTATCTTGCTTTGAGCTCTAAATTTTTATTTATTTATATTTATTTCTTATATTTATTTATATATTTTTATATAAATATATATATATTATATTTATTTATATATTTTTTATTTCAGCACTACAACTTCTAATGCCATTAAGGTTCCTAGCCTAAAGCCCCGTGTGTTCCTAGAAAGTTAAATTCATATTTGCCTTTCCAGACCCCTCCAAAAAGTTATACAAAGAGGCTTGGGACTGCCTAACCTACTGACAAGCCAGAAAGAGTCAAAAGCAAAGTCAGCCAGCAAAACAGTTAACTGAAAATCTATGATGCTTAATACAAGGACTGGTTGATTTTGAGACTCCAAACGTTGCTGGAGGTACGTCATTGACCTAGCCAGATATTTTTAGAACCCAAGGCAGCTAAACTTCAAAGTCTGCTTTCCTGGGATATGAGGATGAATTGAGTACAAATAGTCCTTCCATCCTCTTTTGAGCTCATTAATCTTGTTACTGAATATAGCCCTTCTTAAAAAAAAAAATTATATTTTAGTGGTAAATTCAGAAATAAATCATCTATGATTTATATACATTATTTATGCAAACAGATGCAAATTTATACCGAGACATACAGATCGCTTTAGCATGGAAAGCAGAAATTGTTATTTTATCATGTTAAGGCACTATCCAGTGAATAAAGCGCAAACTGTCACTCACGCAGTGCAAACAGGGATTACATCCTCTGGAACTAAACCTAAAACATAATCTTTAAAATGAGAAAAAAAACCACTATGAAAATTGACATTTTCATGTCCATCTATGCCCCATACAGTCAGCAACACACACTAGCTGCTTATCATAGGACTTCTCCTTTTCACCTGCCACTACTATGAGCATTTCCATCCTGCTTGCTACTTTTACTTTTTCAGCCTTCTCCTTTTCCTCCTTCTCCCACGCACCATAAAGCCTCCCGCGGCAAACAGCCCCTGGAGAAGAGCTGACGAGTCGCACTGCAGAGCTCAGCGCTCCCGACACCAGGCGCACGGGCAGGGGGGAGATTTAGGGGTCCTTGTTCAGGAGGCCACGAGTGGCAATCCTGAAGTGGTGACCCACCAAAGATCACGTCCCATGACGCAGCCGAGCTACCGCAGGGGAGACACGCAGGCAGTGCCCTTGGCATTGTCATGACAGACCCAAATCACTGCATAAAACAAGCCCATGAATCATAGGATTTATATCTAGCAAGACATTTCTTCCACAGAGCTGCTGGCATGGCAAGACAGCTGCTGGCAGCAAGACAGGCTGTTGGCACGGCACAACCCAACCATGTCACCCTCCATAGGGTGGCCAACGGGACAAACACGAACCCTCCACCCAGTCACAACGCCACCCGCCCGTGGGCACCTGCCATCAGCACCAGGAATTCGTCTCCCTGGCACAAACTGCATCACGGAGCCCAATACAACAAAGGCCCCTCCAACCTGGAGCAGCAGGAGAAGATGCATCTCCCTGCCAGACCACATGGTCTTTGTAGCATCTTGACGGAACGGAAAGCTACATTTTTGAAAACTTGGGTAAAAAAAAAAATTCTCAATTGTCAAGTACTCACTGACGGGTGACCCAGTCGGCCTGGCACTGTATGTGTGCCCTGCCGCTGCCAACAAGCTGGAACAGCAAACGCTTCCTGTTCAGGGCTCCTCTAGCGTTTCTGCACTCATCAGTCTGAGGCACCAAGTACCTTGAAAATGAAACCAAGCCCATTCATGCCCCTTCTCCTAGACTGAAATACCAGTTTATGGATAAGAAGCCATGATTCTTGGTGGATTTGAGTGTTGAGTAAATTCTTACTAAGTTGATACATCTAGCAATATCAAAAAAAAAAAAACAGCATTTCACATTAAAAATTGCTTTTTGTTAAAAAAAAAAATGCAAATACCAGTTAAAATCAGTGTGCTTTGTTGTGGGAGTTGAATCTTTCCATAGCTAATGACACACTTCTTACTCAGCTTTACAAACAAGCAATCATAAAAAATGACACATAGTGCCAGCCACCCTGCGAACAGAGGTGAGCACAACGGCCTCAACGAGGCTTTTATGGCCAGCATCCGTGCCAGGAAAGCGGGGCTGGGGAGGCCTCTGTGGCCAGCACACGCTTCCACACCCGGCTCCCTCCCGCTCAAAGAGCGCAGGAAGGGCAGCAGGTGCACGAGCGCCTCAGATGCAGTAAAAGGAGGGGGAAAGAAAAGGGGGCAAAAGCAACGTTTTCCCTTTCAGGTTAACTGCAAGGCTCTAAAAGATCAGATAACAACATTGCCGAAAATGTGTTTCGTTTTGTGTGCAAACTGGTACGTGTTTTGTGCCAGCTGGCTCTCCCGCAAAACTCCGTCCTTCCAGGTGCGCCTGTGTGTTTTACACACATCCATAGGGGCGCCTTGCATTTCCATGGGCTCTTGTGCCCATGGAGTCTGAGCGAGACTTCTGCGCCTCCCCTCTACAGACGCCCTAACCCGCAGCTCCCCGTGCACGGCCTGAATTGAACGATTTCTCCTACGAGAGATGCCCGACTCCGCTTGTACTGAGCCACCCCAGAGCAGCCGAGGCCGCGCAGCTCCCTCCGCGCTGCAAACTCGGGCGCCGCGCACAGAGCATCACAAGCACCGGGCGTTTCTGCCGCGAGCAGCCCGGAAAAAACGCCCGCCACGGCGCGCTGAGCACCGCGAGCAGCGAGTTTTCCCCGCCGAGGCGGCAGCGCGTCCACCCAAACGCCACCCGCGCCCGCTCCCCGCGCCAGGGCTTTCCCCGCGGCGCCGAAAGCGCGTTTCGGGCGGAAAACGCCGCCGCTCCCGGGCGGAAAACGCGCCTACCTGGTCGAGCGGGATGCCGAGCAGGGCGCTGAGCGGGTGCAGCAGCGTGGAGCCCGTG